>NC_092040.1:93897156-94086177 GCF_003086295.3 Arachis hypogaea
TGGGGGCATGCTGTTTTACATGCCGCAGCACTTATTCGTTTGAGGCCAACGAGTTACCATTAGTTCTCTCCTATGCAATTAGCTTTTGGCCAGCAGCCAAATGTCTCCCATTTAAGAATATTTGGGTGTGCGATATATGTTCCCATTGCACCACCTAATCGCACCAAAATGGGACCCCAAAGAAAATTGGGGATATATGTTGGATATGATTCTCCCTCTATAGTGAGGTATCTTGAGATACAAATGGGAGATGTATTTAAAGACCGATTTGCGGATTGTCATTTTGATGAATCAAAGTTTCCAACATTAGGGGGAGAGAATAAGCTTCCTGAAAAGGAACTTAATTGGAATGCATCATCGTTGATGCATTTAGATCCTCGATCAAGGTAATGTGAACTAGAAGTTCAAAAGATTATACATTTGCAAAGAAAAGCAAATGAATTGCCTGATGCATTTTCCGATACAAAGAGGATAACCAAATCTTATATACCAGTGAAAAATGTCCCAATTCGAATTGATGTCCCAGTAGGACAAGTAGCCACTGAAGCAAATTCACGCCAGAAGCGTGGCAGGGCGGAAAATGCCCCAATTCAAATTGATGTCCCAGTAGGACAAATAGCCACTGAAGCAAATACATGCCAGAAGCGTGGCAGGCCTGTCGGTTCCAAAGATAAAAATCCTCGAAAGAGAAAAGTGGTAAATACAATTCCTGTTGAAAAAGACATAGTAGAGACACCTGCAGTTGTCCAAAATTCTGATATAATGTTAACGCCAGAAGACGTTCAGGTACCTGAAAATTGTGAAAATGACGAGATCTCGATAAATTATGTCTTTACAGGAGAGAAATGGGACCGAAATAAGATAATTATCAATGAAATATTTGCATATAATGTGGCATTAAATATCATGCATGAAAGTAAGGATCTTGAGCCAAGATCAGTCGAAGAATGTCGACAAAGGAATGATTGGCCAAAATGGAAAGAAGCCATGAAGGCTGAATTAGACTCACTTGCAAAAGGTGAAGTCTTTGGACCTGTAGTCCGTACACCTGAAGATGTAAAACCTGTTGGATACCGATGGGTATTTGTGAGAAAATGAAATGAGAAAAATGAAGTTGTGCGCTATAAAGCCCGACTTGTAGCACAAGGTTTTTCACAAAGGCCTGGTATAGATTATGAAGAAACATATTCCCCTGTAGTGGATGCAATAACATTACGTTATTTGGTCAGTTTATCTGCATATCATAAACTACATATGTATTTAATGGATGTGGTAACAGCCTATTTATACAGCTCATTAGATCGAGATATCTATATGAAAGTCCCTAAATGACTAAAGATATCTAAACCATCCAATGAATATTCGCAAGGGTTATACTCAGTCAAATTGCAAAGATCTTTATATGGTCTAAAACAATCTGGATGAATGTGGTATAATCGTCTTACTGAGTATCTGGCCAAAAACGGATTCAAGAATGATGATATCTGTCCATGTGTTTTCATAAAGAAAACCGCATCTGGATTCATTATAATTGCTGTGTATGTTGATGATTTAAATATCATTGGGACTCCTGAAGAGATTCCAACAATTATAAAAACTCTAAAAGAAGAGTTTGAGATGAAAGATCTTGGAAGGACTAAATTTTGTCTCGGCCTGCAGATCGAGCATACAAAAAATGGGATCTTTATTCATCAAGCGACATACACAGAGAAGATCTTGAAGAGATTTTATATGGATAAGTCACATCCATTAAGTACCCCAATGATCGTAAGATCTTTGGATGTGAAAAAGGATCAATTCCGTCCTAAAGAAGAGAATGAAGATATCATTGGTCCTGAAGTGCCATATCTTAGTGCTATTGAAGCGCTAATGTATCTTGCTAATAATACGTGACCTGACATATCATTCGCGGTGAATTTACTAGCAAGATATAGTTCCTCTCCAACCAGAAGACATTGGAGTGGAATCAACAGATCTTTCGATATCTTCATGGAACGGTTGATATGTGATTGTTTTATCCCTATAGATCTAAGTCACAACTAGTTGGCTATGCAGATGCCGGATACTTGTCTGATCCACATAAAGGGAGATCTCAAACAGGATACCTGTTTACATATGGTGGAACAGCTATATCATGGAGGTCCACGAAACAGACGATAGTAGCAACCTCCTCTAATCATGTTGAAATACTAGCAACTCATGAAGCTAGTCGCGAGTGTTTTTGGCTGAGGAGCCTTATTCAATATATTCTGTTATCATGTGGACTGACTGATCATAAGATGGCTCCAACTGTCCTGTTTGAAGATAATACAGCATGTATTGCTCAACTTAAAGACGGATATATCAAAGGTGATAGAACAAAGCATATTTCTCCCAAATTCTTCTTCACTCATGATCTTCAAAATCAAGGGACAATTGATGTCCAACAGATCCGCTCAAGTGACAATCTGGCAGATTTGTTCACAAAGTCACTCCCAAAATCCTCCTTTGAAAGATTGGTACATGAGATTGGGATGCGCCGATTTCGAGACATTAAATGATGTCGGCAAGAGGGGGAGACTGTACTCTTTTTCCCTTGGTCAAGTTTTTTTGCCCATTGAATTTTTCTTGACAAGGTTTTTAATGAGGCAGTCCCCATCACCAAAGGATATTGTACTCTTTTTCTTTCACTAAGGTTTTTTCCCACTGGGTTTTTCTTTAGTAAGGTTTTAATGAGGCAATAATCCTAAATGGTCATCCAAGGGGGAGTGTTGTGATAAGAATGCTTTATCACATCTTATGTGGATGCCCATTCTCAAGGATGATTGTATTTAATATAGTTTGAAAAAGTAAAGTTTTGCACATGCATAAATAGGAGTATAGGCTGAGACTTTATACACAAGCAATAAAGCAATAAACAATTCTCTCTCTCTTTATGTTGCAATACTTCTTTCTCTCTCTTTATATTTCTTTATTTTATATTTGTTACCTCTTCCTTATTTATTTATTTAGTTATTTTATAACACAAAATACAAAATCCAATATTTTGTTCAGGCTGAGCTGGGGCTGTTAAATGGGTAAGCACTATATACTAGTAAGCTAAACCAAGGTTCTAAAAACCAGACCGAACCGGCCGGTTCGATCGGTTTAATCGTGAACTGGTGAGGCAAACGGTCCGGTCCTCTTCTAATAACCGCCAGACAAAAAATTTCTTGAAAACCGGTGAACCGGTCGAAAACTGGCCGGTTGGGCCGAACCGGTGACCGGCCGATTCTTCTAAACGGCGCCGTTTTTGTAATTGTTTAAAAAATAAAATTAAAACCCGACCCGACCCAGGTCCCACTCGCGAACTCAACCCCCTTCTTCCCACAAGCCCCATTCGTTCATCTCAGTCTCACAGTGAACCCTAGCCCTCCTCCTCTAAACTGAAGCATTCCCAGGCTCCCAGCCCAGTAGCCCTCCATCATCGCTGCGGTCTCAGGTCGTCAGCGCCACCGCCGTCGCCTGGTCCTCAGCAACAGTAGCCCTCCATCGTTGCCTGGTTCCCAGCCCAGTAGCCCTCCATCGTCTTCGCTGGCCTCTCGAACCCAAGGGTGGATGACTCGTCGTCTTCATCTTCTCTGAACTTCCTCTTCAATTTTTGTTCCATAATATTAATTCTTCAATTCATCTTGGGTCTTGGGTCTGCGTTCTTCGTTCTTCGCCTCTTCGGTCTTCAATGTTCTTCACCTTAGGAGTTTTTTTTTCCTCAGTTAATAGTTTGATACAGAAACATGAAGACGTTCTTAGTTTACCCGTTACGCAATTTTTGTTCAATTTATTGCTGTTTTAGTGTTTTGCACTTTTGCTGCTTTGTAATTGTTAATTTCTGACTCTGTTTTAATTTGTTACTTTGTAATTGTTAATTTGTTCTTCTGTTTTGTTAATGCTGGAAAGTGAAAACTTACTCTGTTTTACAATATTGTTGAATGGCTGAATGCTGTAGGCAGAATTGCTGATATGGTCTTGTGTTGTGGTTAAGAATATGCTATTAATTTTCATTGTGTTTGGCTCCTGATTTAGGTTAACAACATGATTAATGCTATTGTTGAATGATTAACTATGCTACTACTGCTGAGCTGTACTCTATTTGATTATTTTTTTTATGCTGTATTGAAAAAAATTATGCTTAAACTTTGATAATTCTTTGTTAATTTATGTTAAAATTTTGATCAATCTGCTGTTTGCTAAAAATGTTACTAATCTTCGTTAAAATTATGGTGAGGTGTGAGCTTTTATTTGTTCAATGTAATCACTTTGTTAAAATGATACTAAAGCATGAGCTTTTATTTGTTCCATGTATTGAAGTTTATTAATGATCATGTTTCACAGCAATAGCATAAGCAAATGTCAATGCTTCTACAAATTATAAACTATTAATATCTATTTTTGTACAATTGTTTTCTCTATTTTAGATGTTGAGTATTGCTAATTTGTGAAATGTTAGTGCTCAACTCCTGCATATTTAGTCTATGTTCACTTATCTTTTTAATTATTTGGTTGCCAAAGAATCAAGGAGTTTTAATTTTTATTTATTTTTTTAATGAGCTTCAAGTCAATAAAATTATTGAATGTGACCTCTATGATGTATTGCACATGATATGCTTTTCCATTCAAATTTAACCTTACATAAAGGACATATATATTTGGTAACAATTGTAATTGGAAACTTTCAAATGATACTTTCTCATGTTTTTAGAATTTTGCATATTTCTAATAAGCTTACTTGTATAAAGCACCTTATAATTTATTTATTATTTTATTCTAAAACGATTTATTCGGTTGAACTACTAACTAGATCGGTTAAACTAATAAATCAACGAACCAGTAATTAGAACGATTTGATGATTGGTTCGGTTTTCTGAACCTTGAGCAAAACAGTGATAGTATCTTGACACACATGCAAGCCGAAACAGTATAACAGAATCCCTCTTCTTTAAATTAACTTTTCACTAACCAACTTCACTACTTAATTACATCATTGCCTTTGACGACCATGAAATAATTCATGGGTTTTTTTTTTGGACATATTTCATGGGTCGTCTCTAATTTAAAAACATAAAATTATGGACTTTTACACTAGTGGATATAGATTAAATTTGTTATAATACAGTATGATATACGAGCTAATCATTTTATATAATACAATACGATACATGAGCTAATCATTTTATATAATACAATATGTATGAATTTGTAACCCATGCTTTTACAATTAGGAATAACAAATGGGTCCAAGTCTACCGAATCATCTCGCTTAACCTGCCAAAAAAGCAGGTTGAACTAAAAAATTAAACCCATTTTAAATAAAAAAAAACTCTTTTACCTCATCTCGCTAACTTAATTCACGGATATTAGCGAGGCGGAGCGGATAAACCTACAAAACGTCCACTTAATTCCTTTTTACAAACTACAAAGTGTGCAATCCAATTCCTATTAAAAAAAAGAAATTTATCAACTTAGTTTATAATAATATTTAATTGATAGAATTACAAAAAATTTAGACTAAAACTTGTGAAAAATAATAAAAAAAATATTCTTGCCTGTCTACCATTAAATGAGATAGGCTCGTATTCTAATTCTAGGACCACTTAATTACAGGACAGGGCAACCTGCCTAGAACAAGCTCAAAGCGGATAGGGTGGGACGGCCTATCTCATTTGCCACCCATATATTTACAACACAATACAATATGTAAGGTAGCTAATGGCTTCTTTTTTTTAATTTCTTATTTTCTAATTCTATTTTTGTGTATTATATATCAATTTTGCATACTTAGCAAAATTAAGAGACAATCTAGTGTCGCACTTACTACCTGCAAACTACAACAGTATATTCTCTACCTTAATTCCGTAGCCACTGTTAAAGAAGTTAGGCAAAAATAAGTTGTTTCTCAATTTTTTTAGCCACACTTTCTGCCTGATTATTACCCTAATTAAACCCAACAAATTGAGATATAATATTATAAGTAGTCAAATAATTGTGATTACTCGATGAATGAAAAGTGAAAAATTGTTTGAGTTTAGTTTTTGATGAAAATCCTATTTTTTTTATGGATGAAATTCTTAATCTAGCCTGCCATATATATCACTTTGAAATCACAGCGTCATATACTAAAAATAAAAATATAAACCAAACTCAACTAATATTTTTTCATTGAAATTACAATATTGTTATTTCAAATGAAATAGCCAAATTATAGATTTTGTTATTCTCCTCTAGAATCCAATCAAATTAAATTATATTATGTGTATGTTAAAATCAATCATTAAAATTAGTTATTATGAGTTTGTATATATAAATACTAAGGTTCTGAAAATCAAACCGATCAATCAAATCACTCGAATTACTGATTCATTAGTTTAAAAATTCAACCAATTAAACCGTGATTCAATGAAAATAATCGAATTATAATAAAATAACATATCAAATTATAAACAAATATACAAAAACATAAATATATTTTGAGATGAATCTTTTATATATATATATATATATATATATATATATATATTAAAAGTATAATTTCAATTAAAATCTCATAATCACATTTAAATACAATACATGAGTCAAATATAAAAAAACAAATATCAATGGTCAAAATTTATATACGTATAAAATTTATAATATTATATGAAATTTAAGATCAAGATAACCACAAAAAATAAAAAATATCATTAAATTAACCAAATTAATAATAAATATTCGATCATTTACTTATCTAAGTAATTAAGTTAATTCAATTCATCTATTTCTTCATTAAAAACAAAGATGGCAAATTTATATCTTCTCTAACAAAAGATTGATCATAACAAACAAATAGACACTCTGATTTTTTAACAAAATTTTTAGCATAATTTTAATAAAAATTAATAAAATTTTTAGCTGATCACAATTTTAATAAAATTTCTGCATAATTTTATCAAAGATTAACATTCTTTTTTCAAAAATTAACTAAAAAAATTCTGCAATAAACTAATCATTCAATGATTCAATCAACACCAAGAATACAAAATATAAAGTATAGAAAAGAATAGCACTGGGTCATTGCTAATCATTCAATGATTCAAATTATGAAAGAAAAAGCTCTAAGATAGTTCAATCATTGCTAACAACCATATATGTGTGCAATCTTGTGAGAATCAAGCAACAATTTAGTAATCATCAACCACAATTTTAGATCTAAAATCAATAATAGAAATTATATTATTATAAATTAGTAATTACAATGAAGCAGCAACACAAATTTGGCAAGAACAGAACTAAATACAACAATTAAAAAACTTCATGCCAACAATAACTTTAGAATCCAATTTCAGAACACAAATTCAACTCATAATCTTAAAAGTTAACTAGAAAATAAAGATGAAACTAAAGAAGAAGTTGTCTATTGGTGAGACACTGAGAGAGAAACGGCGGTGACAGAGTGAGCTCGGAGAGAGTGTGAGCTCGGAAGAACACAGCGCTAACAGTGATCTCATAGAGATAGAGAAAGAGCTTGAAGAGAGAGATGCCGGGAACAGAGCTCGTTATGGCAAAGAGACGACAGTCGAGTAGGAGTAGTTCGCAACGGCAACAAGAAGAGCTCCGAGCAGAGATTCCACGGCAAGGAGAAGGGGGTGAGTGGCAGAGACGTTGAAAGCGGCACCCTCTGTCAGTCACAATTCCGGCGGCAACGGTGGGCTCTGGCCGAAGAAAGGAGTTCAGCGATGGTAGAAGTTGCTGCCTATTGCAGCTGGTGGTAGCTGGCTGATGAGTTGATGAATCGTGGGACTGGGGAGGCTTTTAGGTAGTGTTTGTTTTGAGGCATTGGGATAGAGACTGTAAGACTGAGACTCATTATCATGTTTGTTGGTCCAAAGACTAGTATTAAAATTTCAGTCTCTGTTTTCAAAATTTCAATATTTCAATACCTCCAAAAAATGGAGACACAAGAGACTAAAATTTTTTGAGAAGGAGACTAAAACTTTAATAACATTTTATATCTAAAATATCTCTATTTCAATTAATTAATTCCAACTTTACCCTTTATGCAAATTAAATTAAAACTTTATTTTTATTTCAGTCTCTATCTTTCACTTTACACCAAATACAATACTGAGACTTATTTCAGTCTCTGTCTCTCAGTCTTTGTCTCTCAATTTCATTCTCTCAATCTTTGTCTCTCTTCCAAATGATACATTAGGATTAACCGATTAAGAGAGGATGAGTGAGTGGAGACTAGGGCTACAGTTTGAGCCTTTAGAGTTTGGAGCGTAGGGTTGCTTTCGGATTTAGGAAGGGAGTGAAAGGAAGAGTCAGTGATGGTGCTGCAGTTTAGTTAGGATTTCTTTGAAGTTTGAAACAAAACGACACCGTCTGAAAAAACTTTTAAAATTGGCCGCATTCGGATTCAGTTCGACTAACTGATTCTCAACTGGTTTAACGAAGAAAGGTTTACGATTATAACTTCTAATCAAAGTGCAAATTTTATCGGTTCACAATTCAACCAATTCAACCGGACAATTTGAACTAATTTTCAAAATTTTAACAAATAAATATATTATTTAACTTATTTTTAATATATATTTTATATTTATATTTTATTGTATATTTTTATTTTATACTAATAATTAATTTTAATATACACTCAACATTATTATTAATATATTGACTTTCCATCCCGTTACTAAATTGAGTAAGAAAACTAAATCTTAGCCAACCAATATAAGTTTCATTATCTAGTTGAGTAGTTGGGGTTATGCCTATCGTGAGTCACGCAGCTAGCGAACGAGTCATGACTCATGAACTTCCACGCATCCACAACTGATGAGAAAGTTACTTCTCATCTGTTTCCCATATAAACTTAATTAACAATAAATATTGCTCAACTAGGGCGTGCTTTTTAGTACTAGTGTACTACTCATCGCCTCTATTTCTTTTAAGAGTAAAAGACAAAAGAACATGCTACCGACTAGGGTGTTTTCGGTGTGGGTAGAATTAGTTTTAAGTAAAAAATTCATTCAATTTAAACATTAATTTTATTTGTAGTGCGGTTTAAATTGAATAATTTTTTAAAAAAATTCGATTTAATTTTAAGCAATTTGGATTGAACTGAATTTATAATTTTGTAAATTAAAAAATTAAATACATATAATAAGTCTCAATATCAAATTTTAAATAATCAATAATATCTTAAAAAACTAACAATAACATAATAATAGAAATAAAATTATAAGTTAGTTAAAATAAATAAATAAATAATATTTCAAATATAAAATATTTATTAAATAATAATAATACATGAATAATATAAAAATATATAATAAATTGAACATGTTATAAGTATATTTATAAATATAATAATAAAATAATAATATTATAGTACATTGTATAGTTTGGATTAAATATATAAGATCAATTATAAAAAATAAATCCAAAATATAAATTTTTATTAGCACATTAAAAATATAAATTAATATATAATTTTTAAATAATACTTTAATTTTTTATATCACTAATATTTAAAATCTATATTATAAAAATATTTACTTGAAACTATTTTTAAAGGTTTAAAACAACAAAAATATTATTAACACATTAAAATTAATTATCAAAATTAGTGACTATATATTATGTATAAATATATATAATTTATTTTATTTTTAATATATATTTTATACTAATTATTAATTTTAGTGTATATCTAATATGATTGTTAAAATTTATATAAGAAAACTGTCGCAGAATAAAATATTTAATTATTATATAAAAATAGTGGCATATTAGTAATATAATTTAAATCGCGACATTCAAATAATTAATTTTGAAAATAACGGCAATAAATAGAGAAAATAGTCACAAGTTAAAAAAAACGTGCGATATATTCGGAATAGTCAGAGAGGCTTTATGGAAAGGGGCTCGAGAATAATAATCGCTTTGCACTTTGCAGTACAAGTTTTTTTCCCTCAAATTGTGGTGATATATATTTCTCACAAAAAGCATTTTTGGTAGCTTTTCCAAAATTTGAAGTGGCCGGTACAAGTTCTTTTTAGACATTTTTCCCTTTTAAAATTATATTATACTGGAAAGTAGCGGCTAATTTTTTTAAATAAAAAAATTAGTATTTTTTTTGTGAAAAATAAAATTATTTTGTGTAATTATAAGTAAATAGATTTTGTAGTGAAAATTGGAGAGTCAACACATAATTGGGGTATTGAACACGTGTCATTATTCTGGTGGAAGGTACGTATTGAATATGTGTCAATATTCTGATCGACACGTATAAACATTTTTTGTACATATTCATAATACTATAATATAAATATAATATCAATATTCAACCAAAACACTACTTTCATCTCCATATTAAAATTAATTCCTAAAAAGTAGCATTTATTTTTGAATTTTTAGAATTTTTATAAGCTACAAATATATCATTATATTTACCTATGACATCATACTTTAATTTAAAATTATATTTTCGATCATCTCACACGTTGTTGTTATACTATTTGTGAGAATACAATAAGGATGGAAGCTTAATATTTATAAAAGAATAAAAATGATGATTTATAATAATTTTTGTTTTTATATAAGTAATATCATGAAATTATTTTTTTTAAATTTAAATAAAGACTAAAAAATATATAAATAATTATATATCTAATATATTTTTTAAATTTATTTATCTTGTATCTTAAAAATATATGTTAAATTTATAAATTAATTTTTTTATTAAAAATATAAAAATTTAAATTTTTAATATATTTATTTTATATTTATTAAATAAAAATATTTAAATTTGTTACTAATAAAAAATTTATCATGTAGCTAACAAATTATAATTCAAATAGCATAGTCTTCCTAATTCTTATACTCACCTATAGATCGCGGGTTCGAGTCTTATTCCTAACTTTGGAAGAAAAAAAATTATCTTGTATTTTTAAGATACATATTAACTAAATTTTATAGTTTTTATATAAAATTGTTTTTTAGATTGACATATATTATTTTATATAAATTTTTATACTCTTTATTTTATTTTATTTTATTTTATTTAAATATTAATATTCAAATTTTAGATTTTTAGGTTGAATAAACTACTAAAACTACCTATGAAATTTACAAACGGCAACAAAAATACTCATAAACTAAGAGAATTAACAATGTATCCATGAAAGATGGGTTCGTACGACAAAAGTATTCAAACTCTAATTTTTTGTTAATTTTTTAATAAATTCTCAAATTACCCCACCTTAATCCTATTCTATCGTCGCTCCCTCTCTTCTCACTTCTTCTTCTCTCCTCACTTCTCCCTCTCTCAAACCCTCACAGAGTCATAGAACTCTCCTCCTACATCCTCACCGTCGTCTGTCACTCATCTATCCCGTCACCACCAATCTCCTCCCCTCTTATTGCTTCTCCCTCTCACACTCAAGGTGACTACATCACCTTCGTCGTGCGCCTGTTCCAGCTAAGGAGAACGTTGTCGTGGTGTGCCTGACCCAGTCGAGGAGAATGCCATCGTCGCGTGCTTGAAAAGAGAGAAGGGTCGTGATGCTGCTGCATGCAGAAAGAGGATTGGATCAAGAGAAATCGAAGAAAAAAGGGAGGCGGCTGCTGATGGAAGTTTTGCCGTCGACGATGTTATAGTCAGCAAAGAAAAAGGTATTTCTTTTTTTAAATATTTTTTATTTTATTTTTCTTCTTTCCAGAAATTGATTTAATTACTACTAAAAAGATAATGTTCTATTTTTTTAAATCTGCTTCTGTCTTTTATGAAGGCTGAGATTGATTTACAAAAGATGTGGTTGATGGCTACTTTTGCTTTTGGTTTTTGCAGAAGTAAATTTCAAATTGGATGAATTAATTTGTTGGTTTTTAATGGTTGATGGTTGTTTTTGCTTCTGGTTACTAAAGTGAATTTAAAATTGGATGAATGAATTTAAAATTTTTTATGTTCTTTTGGTATTTGATTGATTAGGTTTGGGTATGAATTATAAAGGTGAAGGTTGGATTATGAAAGGTTGGAAAAGTGAGTTGAGGATGGAGATAGCTTGAAAATTTTATTAAAAAATAACAAAAATTAGGGTTTGGATACTTTTGTTGTACAGAACCCATCTTTCATGGATACAACGTTAATTTCTTTAGTTTATAGATATGTTTGTCAGTATTCATAAACTTTATGGATATTTTTGGTAATTGTTTCCTTTTAGATTATAGAAACATTTAAAACGGTTTTACGTATCACAAGTTCACAACTATATATTTTCAGTTCCCCGCTTTCTTAGCCCACAGTAACACGGGATTAATTCATGTACGTGGCACTTCAATATCATTGGCTAACATTTCAATACCATTGGCATTTTAACATGATATCAAGAGCATAAGTTTTTTTCTATCGAAATTAGTTCATAACCCTTTTGTTTTCTCTTCTAGCAGTATTCTTTGTCCTTAATCTTTGTTTCTTTTCCGACGCTTCGGTTCATCGCCGCTCTTACCATTGTCTTCGTCTCATCGTCACGAGTTCAACGAGTCTAGAATCGTATCCAGAAACCATTAGACGCATCGTCATGAGCCCCCTGAAGCTCACTGTTCGCTTCAAGTTCTTCCTCCCTCCAGACGTCTCCAGTATCGTTGGATCCACGCCTAGGATAAACAACCCAGCAGTGTCCCACATGCCATGCAACATCTACACGGACCCGTTTCTCAACCCGCATCCCTCTTGGCCCAACTTGACCCGACTCTTGACCCGCGTACCACATCCTTGTCGCATCAGCGTTGACGTGTTCTTCACCTCCTCTCACGTGTCACCATGTGTACTCCTCTGTTGATCGGGCTGCTAATGTGGCAAACAGTGGGACCCCCTAAAATTTTTTGGTGAGCTTCTTTCCATTCTATCTTTTGTTTTTTCAATTTCTACCCCCAATTTTGTAGTTTCTTCTCTTTCTCATCTTTGTTTCTGTTATTATGAAAGAATCAGATGTTTTTCAACATATTCCTGTTATCCTTAATAGCTCCAACTATGCTCATTAAGTTAACGCTATGAGAAGATTTCTTAAAGGCCGCAAATCATAGCGCTATGTGACTGGTAATGTTGTTTGTCCTACTGTTAAACCAACTGTGATTGAAAAATCGAAAGATGGCATCTCCAAATCCAAGGAGGATGTTGAGCAAGACTTTGCGGAGAAATTGGTAGATTGAAATAATAAAAATCATCAAATTATCACTTGGTTTTGCAACACTAATACTCCAGGCTTTCAATTATAGTTTGGATGTTTTGTAACTGCTAAAGAGGTATGGGATCATTTGACAAAATATTACACTATTTCTGACCTCTCCTATCAGTACCAACTGCTAAAATAGTTTTATAGCCTTAAGCAAGAACGTGAACAAGAAATTTTTGACTTTCTTGCTCTGATAAAATTATTTGGGATCAATTGACCTCTTGTGAGCCTATTTTTAAAGATTTCGTTGATGCTAAGGCATATGAGGATTATCGTAACTGAACGTGTCTTATACAGTTCCTTATGGAACTTACTGATGACCACGAGCCGGTTCGAGCTTCTCTTCTTCACCAGAATCCATTGCATAGCCTTGAATATGTGCTTCCTCGTCTTAAGTCTGAAGAAACACGCCTGGGGTTAACTCGCCCTAAGAGTGAAACTGTCTTTGCTGCCACCGACAGAAAGGGTAAACTTTGTCAAAACTGTAACTATTATGAGCACTCCTTCTCAGACTGTCCTTCTGTTGAATGTCGTAAATGCAAACAGAAAGGTCCAATTGTCTCCATCTGTTTAAAACTATTATGCCATTATTATAAGCTCTTAGGACACTTGATTAGTACCTATTCTACTCGACCACCACGTTCATATAAAAACAATTATCAATCTCGTCCCAACTACTCTCAGAATGTGTCTGCTTCTACTACTGTTGCGGCTGCTATTGAATCCAACAACTCTATTTCTCTCAACCCACCTTCAGTCTCTCCATCCAACATTGAGTCTCTTCTTAAGCAACTTCTATCCTTTTCTAGTAATACCTCTGTTGCTCTTTCCACTCCTCTAGGTAATTTTAAATGGTATTTTGATTCTGGTTATTTTAATTACATGTCTCATTTGCATCGTCTTTTCTTGTCTTTGTCTACAACTATAAATGCACCTTCTGTCAATACTGCTAATGGTTCTCTCTTACATGCGACCCATAAGGGTTTTATCTCCTTGATGCTTATTTTATTCCAAAATTAAACTTTAATCTTATCTCTGTCGGTATCTTGTTGATCTCGGTTTTGATGTCAATTTCTCTATTTCTGGTTGTTGTGTGCAGGATTGTCGGATGGGACAGATCATCGGGACTGGATGTAAGGTCGGAAGATTGTGTGAGCTTGAGAACCTTCATGTTCCTTCTACGTCAAATCTCTGTTCCATTTCATCTCCTTCTACTCTTCACTTGTGGCATCGCCATCTTGCCCACAGCTCCTTAGGAAAATTGTGTCCTCTTATGTATACAGGTATTTTAGTTCAAGTTAATAACGAGTCCTTTGATTACACTTTTTGTCAAACTGCAAAACAACCAACTTTATCTTTTCATAATAATTCATCTCTTGCTTGCTCTCCTTTTGATCTTATTCACTCTGATGTTTGGAGTTCCACTCCCACTGCTTCTATGGAAGAGGCTCAATACTTTATAGTATTTAATTGATGATTATTCATGTTGTACTTGGGTTTATTTATTAACTAATTGTTATGAGCTGCCTCAACTTTATATTAACTTTGCCACTGTGATTAAAACTCAGTTTTCGAAGGTCATTAAAAACTTCTGACGGGATAATGCTATGGAATATCATGACTCCAAACTTTTAAATTTTATTGTTGAATAGGGTACTTTGTTTGAGTTTTCTTGTCCTGGTACCTCTCAACAAAACGGAAAAAATGAACGCAAATATCGTCACATTTTTAACTCAGTTCGTGCAATGCTTATCTCTTCTTCATGTCCTGAGCGTGCTTGGGGTAAAGCTATTCTCACTGTTGTTCATGTTATCAATAGAGTCCCTTCTACTATTCCTGGTAACACGACTCCCTTTGAACGTCTTTATCATACTTCTTCAGATTATAGTTCTCTTCGTATTTTTTGTTGTGTTTGTTTTGTCCTTCTTCAACCTCATGAACATAATAAACTTGAACATTGGGCACACACGTATTGTTTTCTTAGTTATGGAACTGAACATAAGGATTATCATTGCTGGGATCCTATCTCTAAACGTATTCATATATATCGTCATATTGTATTCTGGGTGCATCACATGTTCTCTAGTTTCTCCTCTTTTGAGTCCATTCATTCTACTCAGTCACCATTTTTCACTAACCCCAATGTTAGTCTTTTTCCTAGTGATGATACTATAAGTTCTATCTCAAGTCCACCTTTCGAGCCTCCTACTCTTCTGTCTTCTCCATCTCTTAGCTTAATGATTCCAGAACAGACGATGCTCCTACTCTTGCTATCATGCCTTCTCCCTCACTCGTTCTGTTAGGGTAAGAAATCTACCTCCCAATCTTCTTAATTATCATTATTTTTCTACTATTCTTCATCACCATGAACCTAAGTCATCATTCTAAAAAGCCTCCACAAATTTAAATTGGCAGCAAGTAATGAAGGAAGAAATCCAGACACTTGAAAAAGCACACACTCTAAACTTGGTTAATTCTCCTTCTGATCAAGAAGTTGTGGGTAGTAGATGGGTATACAAGATCAAAACTCACTCTGATGGTTCTATTGATCATTATAAGACATGATTCAATGATGTACGCAAGAGTATGGTATTGATTATGAAGAGACTTTTTGCTCTTGTTGTTCGCCTCACATCTGTTCGTGCTCTTTTTTCCATTACTGCCATAAAAATTGTCTCTCAGTCAGATGGATGTGAAGAATGCTTTTCTTAACGAGGATTTGAAAAAAAAAAGGGTCCTTGTCCACCTAGAAACGTATGTCTCCTTTATAAGGCTCTTTATGGTCTTAAGCAAGCTCCTCGTGAATGATTTGAAAAGTTTAACACTACTATATGCAATCTCAGTTTTACTTGCAGCCCTCATGAGAATGCTCTCTTTATTCATAAAAGTGAACATGGAGTTATTTTTCTACTTTGGTATGTTGACGAGATGATCATTACTGGAGATGATGTTGATGGTATCTCTAATCTTAAAGCATCTCTTCACCACACTTTTGAGATAAAAAATCTTGGTTCTCTTAGTTATTTTCTTGACCTCGAAGTCATATCCACAGATTATGGTATCTATCTGTCTCAAGCTAAAAATGATTCGGATCTTCTTTTTTGAACCGAAATTACAGATAGTTTGTTGAACTAAGAAATTAACTAACTTAATTGATGATGAAAAACATTATTTTATTGGGTGATTAATTAATTTTTGAATGTGTTTGTTTAAGTGTTGCAGGTCATAAATCAAAGAATCAGTAGCCCAATTGGAAGGAAACAAAAATAAGTTTATTGGTGAATATCTAACCAACAGAGTCCAAAGTCACTAAGCAAAGAAACCAAATGGGCTGAGAAGTAAAAGAAGAAAATCCAAGCCCAAGTTGATCCTACCAAGCTTCTCATACAAGATTGATGTCTTCACTCTCTCTTGTTGCTCCGGTCAGTAACAAAACACAAGAAAGAGAGCTTCGTCCTTCCTACTCATTTCATCAAAGAACAAAGAAAGAGAAAGCCTAATCACAAAGGCCTAAAAATTTGATAAAGTGAGCCCATATTCATAAGCAATTCCTTTAGGTGATCCAAGTCCATTCCTTATCTAACTTAGTGGCTAACCAAGTAACTAAAGTTCATTTGCATCTGAACTAATCCATTATCCACAGAACCAACTCTCTGTTCTCGTTCTTCTCTTCTCTCACTCACGCCTGACAAGATGGCTATGCTAGGGTTCACATCCTAGAAGAAACGGAGAGTTCTTGGTCGCAAGCTTGGTCTTTTAGACAATACACAAAGAAGAAAAGAAGAAGAAGCTTCTTGAAGAAAAGGTCAAATCAATGAAGCCAAAAGCAAAGGGATCCTCTAGCTTAATCAGAAGATAAAGGTAGATTGTTTCCACTTATATGCATGTTGATAGCTTGATTGAAACCTACCTTCTTCTACACATACCATTTCGGAAAAAAATGAAGAAAGTGGTGTCTATTTTTTTCCTGCTGTGAATCAATGAATGAGATTGTTTCTTGGAGCCAAAGCACAAGATTAATAGCTTAGATTTTGATAAACTGATGGAGAGAGAAAAAGGTTGTTGCTGTTGTGTCTGCTACGGGGCTTAGTTCTAAGTCAAAATCCCTAATTTTTTGGGTAGATGAATGGAAGACAAAAAGGCTAATTTCCAGCTGGTTCAAAAACCAAGGAGCTAAAACCCTAGCCGTGGCTCAAGCAAGATACAAATCGGAAAATTACTTCAAAGTGAAGGCAAGAAGAGATAACCCAGTGTATTGAGGTTTTGTTTTGGGAAGAAATTTTCTGAAGTGGTTCATCTACTTGGACAGTGCTTTCTTTCAAAGGAGCATTCCGCCAAATATGAAGAACTGAATCAGAGATATGCAAATCTAGTTTATCACATAGCAAAGAGGCTGTTGAAGAGTTTATTTCCTTCATGTTTTTACAGATTGTATTTTATTTTCAATGTTTATCTTTCTGTAATTTCTTGAGTGAAAATACATATTGAGAAAGTTCAAGTAAAAACCAATAAGTGGAAGAGGCTGAGTGATACACTTGAGAGAAAAATCTAGAGTTATTTCATATTTTTTTAGGTTGATTAAGTATCTTGTATCTTGTACCTGTTAGGTATTCCTTTCTTAGTTGGGTTAGCACTAAGAGTGAAGAGTTAGGTATTAGCATAGCCAATGTCAAGTTAGGCTAGAACTTGAGTGTGAAAGAATTGTGTCACTCCTGTAGAATTGGTGTATGTAATACTTTAACTTTAGTGGAAATTCCACCACTATTGTGATGGAGACTGGATGTAGGTTGCATAGCACAAGGCAACCGAACCAGGATACATGATGGTGTTAGCTTTCCTCTTCTCTGCTATGTCCTGTTTTCCGATATTCATGAGACAAAATAAAATTGTTGGTGCGGGATTTATAACCCACAAACTAACCGGCAAGTGCACCAGGTCGTACCAAGTAATACCTCAGGTGAGTGAGGGTCGATCCCACAAGGATTGATGGATTAAGCAACAATGGTTGGTTAAACCAATTAGTTATGCAAACAGAAAAGAGTGTTGGGTGTTCAAAGAGCATTAAACAGTAAATTAAGAGTTTGAAGACAGCAGGTGAATAAGTTGGAAATAAAATATGGGAGAAAATAGTTAAGGTTTCAGAGTTGTCTATTTTTTAGATAGAATTTTCTTATTAACTATATTTTAATCATGCAAGATTTAATTCATGGCAAACTATATGTGACAAGACCCTAATTCCTTAGACCTTCCTAATCTCCTCTATAATTCATTAACTGCCAATTCCTTGGTCAATTAATTCCAATTAGAGGGTGATGATCAAATTCCAGTTTGTATGCCATAAAAATTCTAATTATCCAAAAATAAGAGGATTATATGTCACGTATCCCATTAAATCCAAATAATTAAAATTTAGGAGAAATTGTTTTCAAGCTGTTGTTCAAGTAAAGAGCTTTTCCAAGTTATACAAGAACTCAATTAGAAGATGGGTCATACTTCCGTTCTACCCAAATTCATAAAATAAAGAACGAAAACAATTCTTGAAATATAAATCAAAACATGAATTAAAATAGAAAATAATAGTATCAATCCATACAATAGACAGAGCTCCTAACCTTAACAATGGAGGTTTAGTTGCTCATGACTCGGAGAAGAAAACTAGGATTCAGGTAAACTCTGAAGTACGTAATGTTAATTGGTATAGAATAGAATTGTCTTTTATATTTAATCCTAATTAATTTAAAATCTAATTTCTAACTAAAAATATATTTTCCTATAATATTTAAATTTAAATCAAAATTAATTATGGCAATCAGCAAGTCTTCAAGTGATGGATGGGGACCACTTGCTTCGTAGGACCCACACCTGACTTGGGAAGTAACAGGAAGTGTTCCCTTGAGTCATCCATTCTGCAGCCTCTAATATGTGTTTCCTGGGCTGAAAACTGGGTCAAAAACAGCCTAGAAATCGCCTATAGTGTTATCTGCATTTTCTGCACGTGGCGCATGTCACGCATACTGGTGCACGAAATTGTGATCATCAATGGCGCCATCAACATGGTACGCACAATTGTAATCTCAACTCTTTATCACAACTTCGCACAACTAACCAGCAAGTGCACTGGGTCGTCCAAGTAATAAACCTTACGCGAGTAAGGGTCGATCCCACGGAGATTGTTGGTATGAAGCAAGCTATGGTCATCTTGTAAATCTCAGTCAGGCAGATTCAAATGGTTATAGATGATTTATGAATAAATCATAAAATAAAGATAGAGATACTTATGTAATTCATTGGTGAGAATTTCAGATAAGCGTATGGAGATGCTTTGTCCCTTCCGTCTCTCTGCTTTCCTACTGTCTTCATCCAATCCTTCTTACTCCTTTCCATGGCAAGCTGTATGTTGGGCATCACCATTGTCAATGGCTACAGTCCCGTCCTCTCAGTGAAAATGTTCAACGCGCTCTGTCACAGCACGGCTATTCAACTGTCGGTTCTCGATCATGTCGGAATAGAATCCAGTGATTCTTTTGCGTCTGTCACTAACGCCCCACAATCGCGAGTTTGAAGCTCGTCACAGTCATTCAATCCTTGAATATTACTCAGAATACCACAGACAAGGTTTAGACCTTCCGGATTCTCTTGAACGCCGCCATCAATTCTAGCTTATACCATGAAGATTCTGATTAAGGAATCCAAGAGATAAACATTCAAGCCTTGTTTGCTTGTGGAACGGGAGTGGTTGTCAAGCACGCGTTCATAAGTGAGAATGATGATGAGCGTCACATAATCATCACATTCATCATGTTCTTGGGTACGAATGAATATCTTAGAACAAGAATAAGATGAATTTAATAGAAGAACAATAGTAACTGCATTAATACTCGAGGTATAGCAGAGCTCCACACCTTAATCTATGGTGTGTAGAAACTCCACCGTTGAAAATACATAAGAACAAGGTCTAGGCATGGGCGAGAGGCCAGCCCCCAATAATCTAAGAACTAGACATCCAAAGATGATCTAAGGATCTAAAGTGATCAAAAGATAAAAATACAATAGCAAAAGGTCCTATTTGTAGAGAACTAGTAGCCTAGGGTTTACAGAAATGAGTAAATGACATAAAAATCCACTTCCGGGCCCACTTGGTATGTGCTTGGGCTGAGCATTGAAGCATTTTCGTGTAGAGACTCTTCTTGGAGTTAAACGCCAGCTTTTGTGCCAGTTTGGGCGTTTAACTCCCATTCTTGTGCTAGTTCCGGCGTTTAACACCGGGCAGTTTTGAGCTGATTTGGAACGCCAGTTTGGGCCATCAAATCTCGGGCAAAGTATGAACTACTATATATTGCTGGAAAGCCCAGGATATCTACTTTCCAACGCAATTGAGAGCGCGCCAATTGGGCTTCTGTAGCTCCAGAAAATCCACTTCGAGTGCAGGGAGGTCAGAATCCAACAGCATCTGCAGTCCTTTTCAGCCTCTGAATCAGATTTTTGCTCAGGTCCCTCAATTTCAGCCAGAAAATACCTGAAATCATAGAAAAACACACAAACTCATAGTAAAGTCCAGAAAAGTGAATTTTAACTAAAAACTAATAAAAATATAGTAAAAACTAACTAAAACATACTAAAAACAATGCCAAAAGGCGTACAAATTATCCGCTCATCACATACACGTCAGTCACGCGTACGCGTCAGGTACGCACACGCGTCACCGTGCAAATCTTCAAATCACGCGTACGCGTCATCCACGCGCCCGCGTCACCATGGAAAGCTCCAAATCAGGCGCACGCGTCAGGTACACACACACACGTTGCTCCTCGCTGATCATCTTCTTTAATTATTGAGCTCCTTCCATTTGTGCAAGCTTTCTCTCCATCAAATCCAATCAAATGCTACCTAAAATACACAAAATTTCACAAAACTCAAAGTAGCATCCATAGTGGCTAAAAGATAATTAATTTTTGATTAAACTCAATAATTTAAATGCAAATTCACTAGGAAAGGAAAAGAAAGATGCTCACGCATCACAACACCAAACTTGAATTGTTGCTTGTCCTCAAGCAACCAAACTAATATAGGTTAAGGATGTGAATTTGCATGAGAATGTGGGTTTGATTAAGCTCAAGTCTATTCTTAAAATGGGGTTTATTCATTGTAATTTTGAACAGTTTTGGCATCTCACTCTCCTTTGAATAAGAGGAATGTCAGTGTCATTCGAAATTAGAAATCGGATCATATTATGAATTCTCTTATCTTTATACTCCAGTTTAATCCTTGAACACAGCATGATTTTCTTTTAATTTATTTTTCTTTGGTGCTTTGCACCTTGAGCCTAGCCGTGACTTTAAATGTTTTGTCTCAAGGGTTACTTGACACAGAAACACCACAAGCACTTACTGGGGAACTTCCTTTAAGTTCTGATTTTCCTTTTCGTTACTCCCAAACAGTGGTGCTCAAAGCCTTTGGCATACTCTGTTAAACGTACTTGGTCTCGACTCTAAGTGTTCTGTCTCAAGGATTACTTAACACAATCACACCACAAGCATATGACTAGGGAAACAACTCTTTGAGCTTTTAATCATGTCTGACCTCCTTAGTCATTGATGCTCAGAGCCTTGGACTTTGCTTTTATTATTATATATTTTTTCTTTTACTGTTTCTTTTACTTCAAGGATTAAACTTTTGGTTATTTCAGAGAATTCATAATAACTTTCTAGATTCCTGTTCCTTGTACATCAAAATCCTTTAATTCAAATTCAACTATGCACTGTTCATATCATGCATTCAAAATCACAAATAATAACCCCACATTTAAGTAAATAAGACTACTCTTAAATATAACTCAATTTCTCATGCACTACATCACTTCTTTTTCTTTTGAATTCAAGCTTTAGTGAGCAATACATGAGACAAATTTTTTTTACTAAAAGTACTAAAGATCATGCAAGCAATCAAAGCAACAGAAAACAAAAGACAACACAATAAGAACGGAAGAGAAATAGAATGAAAGGAACTCAACCACCTCAGTTATGCTGGTGGTCATCTCATTCCTTCATGAAGCACATTCATCTCTCTTTGGTGCTAGACAGAAAAGCCATAAGTGAAGCGTCAACACTAAACTTAAAGATTTTCTTGTCCTCAAGCAAAGAAAAACTGAAATTAGAGAGGGAAAGAAAATTAATTAGTATGATACAAGAAGAATAAAAGGATAAAAGAACAAGAGAGAATTAGAATTTGGGAGGTGGATGATTTGAAATCAGGCGCTGAGGTGGTTTAATTGAGCGTCGCATGCGACGCGTACGCGTGGAAGGCCAGGATGGGAAAACGACGCGAACGCGTCAGGGATGCGTCTGTGTGGTGGGGCTTGTGCACCCAGCATAGTTCCAGCCCCACACCAACATAACTTTCTGGCCAAACACCTTTTACGCCGATTTCACTCATCCACGCGTGCACGTGCTTGATGCGTACGCATGGAGTGCCAAAATCGCAATGGACGCAAACACGTGAGCCAATTTATGCGCAAAGCACACTTTCTGCTCCAGGCCAGCACAACTCTCTGCCTAAACACTGGTTGACGCTGATTTCCAGGATCACGCGTACGCGTTAGGGACGCACACACGTGGATGGCTAAAAGCACAAACGACACTCACGCATGGTGTACGCGTATGCGTGGTTTTGTTTGTGCGCAGAGCATAGTTCCAATGCGACTCCTGCTCATCTCTCGGGCAAGTTTCTTCTTCATCTCTCTCTTTTTTTTGAAGTGTTCAGTTCCTGTTCTCAAATAGCTGCATGATCAGATAGAACTTAATAAAAATCAAATAAATAAAAAAACTACTACGAGACTAACTAAGGATATGAAATTATCGGGTTGCCTCCCGACAAGTGCTTCTTTAACGTCACTAGCATGACGATCAGTTCTGCTAATTCAGCAGATGAGCAGACCTCTAGCGATCAATCTTGCCTCCAAGATAGTGCTTCAATCTCTGGCCATTCACTGTAATTTTTTTGTCAGAATTCTCTTCCTGTATTTCCACATGACCATATGGTGAAGCTCTGGTAACCACAAACGGTCCTGACCACCGAGATTTCAGCTTCCCTGAAAAGAATTTGAGCCTTGAATTATACAAAAGCACTCACTGTCCTAGCTCAAAGACTCTGATGGCAATATTCTTGTCATGTAATAACTTGGTTCTCCCCTTATAGAGCTTGGCATTCTCATTGGCTGAGTATCTGAATTCATCAAGCTCATTTAAATGGAGCATTCGCTTAATTCCTGCAACTTCTGAATCAAGGTTCAGATACCTGATTGCCCAGTAAGCTTTATGCTCTAGCTCAACTAACAAGTGATAGGCTTTACCGTAGACCAACTGATAAGAAGACATGCCAATGGGAGTCTTGTACGCTGTCTGATATGCCCAGAGAGCATCATTAAGCTTCCTAGACAAGTCCTTTCTTGAAACACTGACGGTCTTCTCTAGAATCCTCTTAAGTTCCCTATTGGAAACTTCAACCTATCCACTTGTCTGAGGGTGATAGGGGGTTTCCACTTTTTGATGGACTCCATATCTCTGCAGAAGAGAGTCCAGCTGTCTGTTGCAGAAATGGCTTCTTCTATCACTAATGAGTGTCCTCGGGACACCAAACCGGCTAAAGATATATCTCTGAAGAAAGCTCATGACCACCTTGGCATCATTGGTGGGTAGAGCCACAGCTTCCACCTACTTGAACACATAATCAACTGCCACTAGAATATAGTTGTTTGAATGTGAGGATGGAAAAGGTCCTATGAAGTCAATACCCCACACATCAAATAACTCAACCTCAAGAATCCCCTGCTGTGGCATTTCATGGTTGGCAGGGAGATTCGTGGCTTTTTCACATCTGTCACAGTGCTTTACAAATGCTCTTGTGTCCCTAAAGAGAGTCGGCCAGTAGAATCCGCTCTGAAGGACCTTTGTAGCTGTCCTTTCACCACCAAAGTGGCCTTCATAATCTGAACCATGACAGTGCCAGAGAATTTGTTGTGTTTCTTCATCTGGGACACATCTTCGGATGATACCATCTGAACACCTCTTAAAAAGATATGGTTCCTCCCAAATGTAGTACTTTGCATCCGTCAATAGCTTCTTTACTTGTTGCCTGCTATACTCCTTTGGAATGAAATTCATGGCTTTATAATTTGCAATGTCTGCAAATCATAGAGCCTGCTGAATGAGAAACAACTGCTCGTCTGGAACTGTCTCAGTCACATCTGTAGGTGGTTGTACTCCTGCTTCAGGCTCAATTCTGGAGAGATAGTCAGCTACTTGATTTTCTGACCCTTTCCTGTCTTTTATCTCAATATCAAACTCCTGAAGGAGCAACACCCATCTGATTAATCTTGGTTTAGAATCCTGTTTGGTTAGAAGGTACTTCAAAGCAGCATGATCAGTATAAATAATAACCTTAGAACCAATTAAATATGACCTAAACTTATCAACAGCATACACAACAGCTAATAATTCATTTTCTATAGTTGTGTAATTCTTTTGTGCATCATTTAACACACGACTGGCATAGTAAATGACATGTACAAGCTTACCATGCCTCTGTCCTAAAATAGCTCCTATAGCAAAATCACTGGCATTACACATCAATTCAAATGGTAAATCCCAATCAGGGGGAGCTATAATGGAGAAGAGGTAAGGTTTGCTTTCAGAGTTTCAAAAGCATGCAGACAATCAGAATCAAAGACAAAAGTAACATCAACAACCAACAGGTTGCTCAATGGTTTAGCAATTTTAGAAAAGTCCTTTATAAATCTCCTCTAAAATCCTGCATGACCCAAGAAACTTCTGACTGCCTTAACATTTGCTGGTGGTGGTAATTTTTCAATTACCTCCACCTTTGCTCTGTCAACCTCAATCCCCTTACTTGAAATCCGGTGTCCAAGAACAATACCTTCTGTGACCATAAAATGGCATTTTTTCCAATTCAAAACAAGGTTTAATTCTTGACACCGTTTCAAAACAGGAGATAAATGCTTAAGGCAGGATTCAAAAGAATTACAAGAAGTCATCCATAAATACCTCAATGAACTTTTCAACCATGTCAGAAAAAATTGAAAGCACACACCTCTGAAAAGTTGCTGGAGCATTACAAAGTCCAAATGGCATTCTCCTATAGGCAAATACTCCAAAGGGGAATGTGAATGCTGTCTTCTCTTGATCTTGAGGGTCCATTGCAATTTGATTATATCTAGAATATCCATCTAGAAAATAATAAAAAGCATGACCAGCTAACCTCTCAAGCATTTGATCATTGAAAGGTAGGGGAAATGATTCTTTCTTGTAGCAGTGTTGAGCCTCCTGTAGTCTATACACATTCTCCATCCTGTGATTGTTCTTGTAGGAATAAGCTCATTCTTTTCATTCTGGATCACTGTCATCCCTCCTTTCTTGGAAACTACATGCACAGGACTTACCCAAGGACTGTCAAAAATAGGGTAAATAATACCTGCTTCCCATAATTTCATTATCTTTTTTTGGACCACCTATTTCATGGTTGGATTGAGTCTCCTTTGTGGTTGCACAACTAGTTTAACATCATCTTCAAGAAGGATCTTGTGCATACACTTGGTTGGACCAATCCCCTTCAAGTCACTAATGGTCCACCCAAGAGCTGTTTTGTGGCTCTTGAGCACTGAAACAAGCACATCTTCCTCTTTAGACTTCAGGGAAGAGCTAATAATCACCGGATATGAATCATTTTCACCCAAGAACACATATTTTAGAGAATGAGGTAAAGGTTTGAGCTCAAGCTTGGGGGCTTCCTCCTCTACTTTAGTCGTGTAATCCATAGCCTTCTGGGGTGGTGAATCATCAACTTCAACTAATTCATACTCGGAAACAGGATCCAGAATGTCATCAAGCACCTCAGCTTTCAGTACGTCTTGAACAAGTGGTTCAATAACATATATTTTCATGCACCCTTCAGAATCATTAGGGTGTTTGAGAGCCTAAAAAACATTTAGGACCGCCTGTTCTTTATTAACCCTCAGGGTTAATTCACCCTTTTGCACATCAATCAGAGCTCTACCTGTAGCTAAAAAGGGTCTACCAAGTATAATAGAGGATTTTACCTCCTCTTCCATGTCTAATATAACAAAATCAATAGGAAAAATAAATGGTCCTACTTTAACAAGTAAATCCTCAACAACACCCACATGTAATTTAATAGAAAGATTAGCAAGTTGAAGAGAAATACGAGTGGATTTTATCTCCTCAATTTGAAGCTTTTTCATCACTAAAAGTGGCATTAGATTGATGCTAGCTCCAAGATCACATAAATCTCTCTGAATGGTGACATCTCCAATGGTGCAAGGAATAACAAAGCTCCATGGGTCTGCCATTTTCTCAGGGAGATTGTGTTGAATAATTGCACTACATTCCTTGGTTAACACCACTGTTTCTTGTTCCTTCCAATTCCTCTTATGGGTCAACAACTCTTTCATAAATTTAGCATAAAGAGGCATTTGCTCAAGAGCCTCTGCAAAAGGAATGTTGATCTATAGCTTCTTGAAGACATCTAAAAATTTAGAAAACTGCTTTTCTTCGAAAGCCTTCTGAAGCCTCTGAGGATATGGCATTTTTGGCTTGTATTCAGGAGCCCTTGGAAAGGTAGGATAAGTGTCAAGAGAACCAGGGAATGGGTTATATGCATGCTTAGGAGGGGTGCGCTCTACTTCTTCCTTCTTCTCTTCTGGAGCTTCTTTTTCAACTAATTCTTCATTGGCCTTGGTCTCAGAGCCAGCTACTTTACCATTTCTCAACTGAATAACCTTGCAATCTTCTCTTGGGTTCACCACTGTATCACTTGGTAATGTACTTACAGACCTCTCAGGTATTTGCTTGCTCAGCTGGCCCATTTGCACTTCCAAGTTTCTAATGGAGACTCTGGTTTCCTGCATAAAACTCCTCATCATCTCCCAATTAGAATCCTCTTGGGATTTAGAGTTAGCCTACTGAGGTGGTTGTTGCTGCTGAGACTGAAATTGGCGGTTATTGTAATTGTTCTGTTAGAAGCCGCCCTGAGAATTATTGTTAAAATTCTGAGGTCCCTGAGGTTGGTCTCTCCACCCAAAATTTGGGTGATTTTTCCATCCTTGATTGTATGTCTAAGAATAGGGGTCATTATTGGAATTTCTAGAATCACTCCCTATGTAATTGACCTGTTCAGAAGAGGATTGAGCATAATCATAATTATCATTTTGCACTAAATTTCCTGCCATGTCATAGGAGACCTCTTGAGGTGGATTTTGGGTGTTGATAGCTGAGACTTGCATGCCACCCATGTGTTGAGTAAGTAGACTTATTTGCTGATACATAAGCTTGTTCTGAGCAAGAATAGCATTAAGAGCTTCTACTTCCATGACACCTTTCTTCTGAGGAGCCTCAGAGTTCACAAGATTCCTGTTAGATGAGTATAAATATTGGTTGCTAGCAACCAATTCAATAAGCTCAATAGTCTTCTCCGGTGTCTTCTTCTTGTGCAATGAACCTCCTACAGAATTATCTAAGCACATCTTGGATATTTCACCCAAACCTTTATAAAAGATATCTAGTTGGGTCTATTTGGAAAACATGTCCGGAGGGCATTGCCTAGTCAGTAGCTTGTATCTCTCCCAAACTTCATAAAGAGTTTCACAATCCTTCTGCCTGAAGGTCTGAACTTCCACCTTAGTCAGCTTCTTTGGTGGAAAAAATTGAGTAAGAATCTCACTAACAACCATGTTCCAAGTATCCAGACTCTCCTTGGGTTGGGAATCTAACCATAGCTTTGCTCTATCCCTCAGAGCAAACAGGAAGAGCATGAGTTTGTACACCTCTGGGTTCACTCCATTTGTCTTCACAGTATCACAAATCTGCAGAAAACTAGAGATAAATTGATTTGGGTCTTCGTGGGGAAGACCATGATACTGGCAGTTTTGTTGCATCAGGGTGACCAGATGAGGCTTCAACTCAAAGTTGTTCGCAGCTATAGGAGGCACCACAATGCTTTTTCCATAAAGATCTGCAGTAGAAGCAGAGTAAGAGCCAAGTACTCTCCTTTGTTGCTCATTCCCATTCGGGTTTGCTACATTGGCATTATCAGCATTGTTAGGATCCATAGTGGATTCTGCAGCCTTATAAAGTCTTGCTTGTTGTAAACGCCGCCTGAAAGTTCTTTCAGATTCAGGTCAAAGTCTAAGAGATGTTTTTTGTCTCTGTTCCTGCGCATAAATAAACAGAAGACAAGAAAAAAATGGAACTCTCTATGTCAGAGTACAGAGAATTCCCAGTGAGGTAACCTGAACTAGAAAACACCAAACTTAATTTCAGAAATTACTAAAAATATTAGTGCCATTAAAATATATTTTTTCGAAAATTTTAAAGCAAAATTTAAATAAAATTAAAACTAAAATGCCTAATATAAGTAATCAAATAACTAATAGTTGTTAATCACTATTAATCCCCGGTAACAGCGTCAAAAACTTGGTGCAGAATTTATAACCCACAAACTAACCGGCAAGTGCGCCGGGTCGTACCAAGTAATACCTCAGGTGAGTGAGGGTCGATCCCACGAGGATTGATGGATCAAGCAACAATGGTTGGTTAAACCACTTAGTTAGGCAAACAGAAAAGAGTGTTGGATGTTTAACGAGCATTAATCAGTAAATTAAGAGTTTGAAGACAGCAGGTGAATAAGTTGGGAATAAAATATGGGAGAAAATAGTTAAGGCTTCAGAGTTGTCTATTTTCTGGATTGACTTTTCTTATTAACTATATTTTAATCATGCAAGATTTAATTCATGGCAAACTATATGTGACTAGACCCTAATTCCTGCTTAGACCTTCCTAGTCTCCTCTAAAATTTATTAACTGCCACTTCCTTGGTCAATTAATTCCAATTAGAGGGTGATGATCAAATTCCAGTTTGTATGCCACAAAAATTCTAATTATCCAAAAATAAGAGGATTATATGTCACGTATCCCATTAAATCCAAATAATTAAAATTTAGGAGAAATTATTTTCAAGCTGTTGTTCAAGTAAAGAGCTTTTTCAAGTTATACAAGAACTCAATTAGAACATGGGTCATACTTCCGTTCCACCCAAATTCATAAAATAAAGAACGAAAATAATTCTTGAAATATAATCAAAACATGAATTAAAATAGAAAATAATAGTATCAATCCATACAATAGACAGAGCTCCTAACCTTAACAATGGAGGTTTAGTTGCTCATGACTCAAAGAAGAAAACTAGGATTCAGGTAAACTCTGAAGTACGGAATGTTAATTGGTATAGAATGGAATTGTCTTTTATATCTAATACTAATTAATTTAAAATCTAATTTCTAACTAAGAATATCTTTTCCTATAATATTTACATTTAAATCAAAATTAATTATGGCAATCAGCAAGTCTTCAAGTGATGGATGGAGACCACTTGCTTCGTAGGACCCACACCTGACTTGGGAAGTAACAGGAAGTGTTCCCTTGAGTCCTCCATTCTACATCCTCTAATCTGTGTTTCCTGGGCTGAAAAACTGGGTCAAAAACAGCTCAGAAATCGCCCCCAGCATTTTCTGCGTTTTCTGCACGTGGCGCATGTCACGCGTACACGTCAGTCACGCATACGCGTCGATGGTCTTCTTCACGTGTCACGCGTACGCGTCAGGTATGCGCACGCGTCGCCGTGCAAATCTTCAAATCACGCGTACGCGTAATCCACGTGCCCGCGTCACCATGGAAAGCTCCAAATCACGCGCACGCGTCGCTCCTCACTGATCATCTTCTTTAATTATTGAGCTCCTTCCATTTGTGAAAGCTTCCTCTCCATCAAATCCAGTCAAATGCTACCTAAAATATACAAAATTGCACAAAACTCAAAGTATCATCCATAGTGGCTAAAAGATAATTAATTCTTGATTAAACTCAATAATTTAAATGCAAATTCACTAGGAAAAGACAAGAAAGATGCTCACGTATCAATTGTCTCATAAATTCTCCGCTGCTAAGTTCAAATAGATTCAGACAGCAAATTTGTTTTAATGAGTTAAGTTTAGTAACTTAAAAGAGAGGCATAGATTCAACCCCCCTTCTCTAAGCCTCTACAACCTTCATAGTTGCACTGAGTCTACTCCTCTTGAGCCAAATGTTCGGTCTACTCTTATGGATGACATTATTTTGCATAATCCTACTCTTTATCGATAGTTGGTTTGAGCTATTATCTATGATCAATATTAGTGACTAAGATAAGGGGATTGAATCTTGGCCTCCTTTTTACTGACTTTTAACTTAGTTTTACCAAGAGAACTTGAGGAGATATGTTTTATTTTGTCTCTTATTGAAATACGAGACTTTTTTATCTCTTAAAATACAGAAACAGAGATAGAGTAGACAAAAGAGAATTACACACAGAATCCTGGTTTAGCTACCCAGTGCAATGTAGTCTACATCCAGTCTCCATCATAGCTGTGATGGAATTTCACTATCTTTCAATGGATTACAGTCACCAATTTCTCCCTATGATCTATCCAATCCTATCTGGGACAAATCCAGATTCTAACCCAATCTGAATTTGCCTAGGACTCAACCTAGCTTTCAATGGCCAAGTGCTAACCCAACTTGCAAGGAAATCTCCACAGAATCATCACACAAAACAGAAAGACGTACAAAGAAAATCTGAGATATCTTATGACTTTTTTCCAAGTTTAACTCACTGTCTTTTACCTCTCATTGGCTTTTTCTCACAAACATCACCATGTTTGTCTTTTTCAATGAGATTCAGATAGATTAAACTGAGAAAAAGAAATACAACATGAAAATCATGAAGGAGAAGAACTCAGAACAGCTTAGGTAGCTATGAGAACTGAACTCAGCACTTTGCTCTACTCTCATTTTTTTTCAACCCTTAGCCATTCACCCTTATTATAGAAAAGTGAAGCTTCCAAGATTGAAACAAGTTCAAACCTATTGCTGTCTTCTTCTCCAGCATCAGACTTTGCAGCGGTGTTATCAGAACATAGAGAGAAGACCGAATCTTTGATATGCAACTTACCATCTCTTTCATTCTTTTTCTTCAAGCTTCTTTGATCTTGTCTGTTGAGCTTTGCTTTGGCCCCAAGTTTGATTTTAGACCGTGGATTCAAGATAGAAAACCATTGACTTCTTCATTTTCATGGTTGCTTGATCTATACTTGAAGCTTGCCAGATTTCTTCATGGTTCATAGGTGTAGCACAAATGGGAAAAGATGCTTTTTGATGTGTTCTAACCGAATGAGAATAGCTTCTTTGTTGTAGCCCTTTTTTTTGCTTGGATTTAGAAATAAACTCTTTGTTCTTCACCACAACCTAGCTTCGGTTGTTTCCATTTTCTTCTTTCTTGATTTTTAGCTTTTGATATGAAAGAGAGAAAAGGAAGAGAGAGAAAAGAGAGAGTGTGTTCGGTGGAATTGAAAAGAAATCAAATGAATTTGAATTTTGTTTACTTTGTTGGTGACCTAGTGATTTGTGTGGATTTAGCTGTGGGATCACTGAGTGAACTTGGAAGTGGTTTGAGCCATCTATCTTTATTTCTCTTATCAGGTTCAGAAGCTTGTGATAAAGCTTGGTTTAGTTATGATGGACCAAGATGTATGTATGTGTGGCCTTGATGATTTATTTCTTGGGCCAGGTTAATTAAATTATTTTTTCTACACACTAAACCAAACAAATTACACAAACAATTGATAATTACCTAATCATATTTGTTCATCATTTTAATCAATGATTAGTTTTCCAAACTCAACAGTCTATTTGATTGTCACACGATCAGACATTGCCTATCCAGTTCATGTTCTTAGCCAATTCTTATCAACTCCTCGTATTGCTCACTATGCAGCGTGTTTTTCGCATTCTTTGTTACATCAAAAGAACTCTGTTTTATGGCCTACATTTTTCTGTCCATTCATTTTATCCCTTTAAGCATTATCAGATGCTATTTGGATTGTTTGATCCCACTGATCGTCGCTCTACTACTGGTTGTTGTTTGTTTCTTGGTGACTCTCTCATTTTCTGGCGAGCCAAGAAGCAAACGTTTACTGCTCGATCAAGCACTAAAGTTGAATACTGTGCTTTCGTTGACACCACTGCTGAGGTTGTCTCGATTCGTTGGCTTCTTGAAGATTTGGATACTCTTCGGTCATCTCTAACTGATTTTTTTTTGTGACAAGTGCAGTGCTATTCAAATTGCCCATAATGATTTTTTATAAGCGTACCAAACACATTGAAATTGATTGTCACTTTGTCAGACAATGTCTCCTTATTGATATTGTTCATCTCATAGTTGTTTGAACTTTGGATTAGACTGTTGATATTTTTGCGAAAGTTCATCATCCTATTCGTTTTCGGACTCTAGTATCCAAACTCAATATAGTATTCTTAGCTCTCACTTGAGTTTGAGCGGAGATGTTAGAATATAATTAGAATTAACTAAGATTAGTTAGCATTATTTATATTTATATAACATATTTGTATATTTATTATAGAATTTTACATTTTTATTGTTTTAATTTTTGTAGTACTTATACATACCCTTGTACATTATATCTTTGTGAAGATACTGAATAATATATAAAATATTTTTTTTAAATTACTCTCTTGTTTCTAACATAAACATTGCATGTATTTATATATAAATATATGATGGTTAATTTTAATATACAACTAATATTTTTGTTAAACAATATATATATATATATATATATATATATATATATATACATAAATATATTACAACTAGTTTTGATGATTAATTTTAACATACAAATAGCTTTTTTATTTTATATACTCACCAAAATGATTTAATTCAGGTTAATAACTCAACATTTCGATATATATATATATTAAGCTTTACTTTTTATGCATACAAAAACCTTGTGTGTGTGTGGATAGTTAAGATGTGGAAGTTGAAGATAGCAGAAGGAGGAAAGAAGTTGGTTTCAGGGAACAATTTCATAGGAAGACAACATTGGGAGTTTGATCCAAATGCAGGAACACCACAAGAGCGTGCCGAGGTTGAAAGGCTACGCCAAGAATTCACTAAAAATAGATTTTCCATCAAACAAAGCTCTGACCTCTTAATGAGAATGCAGGTATATAAAAGTTGATGCTCTTATTTCTAATTTTTTTTTTGTTTCGTTCTTCGAATCAAATTCATGGCCCAGTTACGTACTTTTAGTTATTTGATATTTGGTTTCACTATTAAATTATTGAAGTATTAAATTAATTAACTGGCAGCTCACAAAGGAGAACCAATGTGGAGCAATACCAGAAGCAGTGAAAGTGGGAGAAGAAGAGAAGATAACAAAAGAAGCATTGATTACAACAATGAGAAGATCTCTCACTTTTTTTTCTTCTATTCAAGCACATGATGGTCACTGGCCTGCGGACTTTTCTGGCCCTTTGTTTTTCATCCAACCTTTGGTTAGCTACGATCAAATTCATAATAGTGTTTTTATATAATTTGTTAAGATTTTAGTCTTTAAGATTTTTAAGACTAAAATTGTCCATTATTTTTTTTTTTAAAATTACTCATAAAGTTACCATTATTTTTAAGAGTAATACCTCAAATGAATCTCTAAGTATAAAGAGTAGTGATAGGACTGAGTCAAAGTCAGTTAACAAGAGTAAAACTAATAATTCTGATAAAACAAAATTAACTAACTGTATATTACTTGAGTCATAAGTTATCTGTTTTGAGTCTTGTGTAAAGTGCTAGTCTATAAAAGACAATGACCTTCACCCTTTTTACTAGTCAAGATTAATACATCATAACTGATGCATCACAATTAGATCATTGTTTTCCTTTTGTTCTCTATTAAAATTTCACATTCTTGTCCTTGCATATTACTCCACATCAACCTCTCTTTTATGGTATCAGAGCTTATACAAAATTGGGCTTACAAGAATTTTGGAGTTTGCAGAAAAGATAGTAACTAGGACTATAAATTCAGAATCTCAACAAATTTGTAGTTGGACACTTTAATTTTGGAGTTTTTTAAGAAATTTTTAGTCGAATATTTTAGTTTTTATCAAATTTTAATTACTAAATCAGTCTCTAAACTTTTATTTCATTAAACAAATCAGTTTGTATATCATATCGTTTATTTTTTTGGAAGGAATGATTTAAAATTCTCACAATTTTTAGAATCTGTTATCTCTTTATTAAATATAAAAAAAAAAATTGTCTGCTAACCTTTTAACAAAATTTAGTGTGAGGATTGATTTATCTGACAAAACACAAGGATAAAAACTGATTTCATCATTAAAAATTTGTTGAGAATTAAATTATCTGACTACAAATTTTTTAGAGGCTAGTTTATAGGATATTACTCTATTTTGATAAAGGATAAAACCAAAAATATTTGAAACCGAAAGGATGATTTTATAATTAATTTTATTAGAGACAATTTAGTCTTAAAATTAAAATTGAAGTAGGAAAAATGATTTAGTTCCAAGGAAAAACAGTTTGAAAATGAAAGGTTTAATTTTAAAGTTGAGAAAGATTTTAAAAGTAAAAATGTTAAAAACAATTAAAATTTTCACCAATAACCTTAAGAATCAAAATAACACTTAACCTTTTTACTATGGAATTGACTTCGTTTTCTACAAGTTGAATATTTTCACTACATTATAATCGAATATGTTTTTAAATATAAAACTGGTTGAATTTAAATATAACTGAGGTCAAAATATTTATTATTCATAATTCATAAAAATTGATATATGTTAACATGTGTAAGAATTAAATTCAAAATCTTTTAGTTAAAATATAATTAGCATATTGAATAATTTTATATTTATATTTATTATTATTATATATTTACTTTATAAAAAGATGTATTAATAATTAAACACATTAGTATAAATAAAATAATTATAATTATAATTTGAAAGTAGTTACAAATTTACAATAACTGACTATATAATAAAATGATAAATACCGAACTTGAAAGATTAATTCTAAAATTAAAAAATAAAAAGTCCAAACAACCTAAATTTAAATAAGAGGAATGTTATGGACCAGTAATTTTTGTGATTTATAATCATCAAATAGCCATCAATAATGTTTTTAATAGTGTGGGATTTCATCCAACGATGTAAGATTACTCACTTTTCTTTTGTTGATTATGTGCTAGACAAAATTTAATAAAGTTGCTGGCCTAAACTTTTCCTTTAAGTAATAACACATTTAATTTATTTATTCATTATCAGTGATAATATAATGTCATCTAATATGTCTTCACTATTAGTTTATTATTCACTACTCGTTATTTGTTATTTAGATTTATTTTTTATTATAACTCCTAATATTATTTAAAAAATTAAATTTTACTCTATTATCAATCTTAGTTCTTAATGTTACTATAATTTGCAAATACGGTAAAAAATATATTTATATAATATATTTGCTTAAAAACTATTTTGAACAAAATATTAACAAATTAAAAAATGTATCATGGTGTACAAGAAAATTGGAAAATTATATAAAGAATTTATTATATCTATTAAAGAAATTCAAATGTTTAAACATACCAAACAAAATGACTAATGAAAAGGTAGGCCAAGCGAAAAAATATAGCAAGCCAGAAATGATAATATGCGTTACATGATTATTAAGTAATATTGTTTTCATTTCAATTTTCAAAATGTTAACGAGAAATCTATTAAATTTTATATTCATGTTTTTTAAATTATATATTTCAACATAAAAAATAGGTGAAGAAAATTTGATTTTCCCCCCAAATATTCTTATTTGTTTTCTTATGCATAAAATCATAAAGTAATATATTTTATAATAAATTATAAAATAAAAAATTTGCATTAACTATAAAATATAATAAATAAGGGATATTTTAGAGAAGTAAATAAAGAGATTCACTGAAAAGGAGTGTGATTAGTCAAATTAAAAGAGTCATTTAATTGTATTGGAATAATGATCTTGTTTTGCAAATCGGATGTTGATAATTGTCTTTTTTTTATTTAATTACTCTGTTAGTCTCTATAGTTTTGCGAAATTTTCAATTAGATTCCTATATTTTTTTTTTAATTGGGTTCTTGCACTAATTTTTTTTTCAATTAGGTCTTTTTTAGTAGTAATTGGCTTAATTTTATAGGGACCAAACTAAAAAGAAAAAAATTAGTTCAAGGACCCAAATAAAAGAAAAAAAAAGTGTAGGAACCCAATTAAAAAAAATTGGTACAAGAACTCAATTAAAAGGAAAAAAAGTACAGGGACCTAATTAAAAATTTCGTAAAACTATAGAGATCAACAGAGTAATTAAACCTTCTTTTTTAATTTACAATCTCTCTCAAAAACTTAAATTAATTAAAAATATATATATAAATCATTATATTTTCAATACACTTTTTTACACTTGTTTAAATTAATTTTTTATATAAGTTTTTTTATTAGTTTTATGTTAAATTTTTTTTAATTAATAAAGTTTAAATTTTAAATTTTTAAGTTATAAAAATTTTGATACTATATTATGATATTTTTTTAAATATAAAGTAATATATATGATATTACTTTTTTCAAAAGTATAAAGTGTTATATATATATATATAATTGTATACATTCTTTATTTATTTTATACTAAAATTTTTTATGTAATTTATTTATATATTATTTTAACTTATACTGAAATACTTGTTGCTGTCAAACATTGTTGTTAATTACTGCAGATAATGGCATTATATATTACAGGATCCCTTAAAGAAGTTATAGGACCAGAACACAAGAAAGAAATAATTCGATATTTGTATAATCACCAGGTAGGTACACTTATTAACTTCACAGAGAATCTATGCATGGGTTAGAGATGATTTTTTTTTTTTCTAATAAATAAATATATCTGTCCACTACTTAATTTGGTTATAAGTGAAAAGGCCAACCAATATATAATTGTTGGCTGCCACATTTTCTCACAATCATGAAATAGAATGAAGATGGAGGATGGGGGTTCCATATAGAAGGCCACAGCACAATGTTTGGATCAGGATTGAGTTACATTGCATTGAGAATTCTTGGAGAAGAACTTGAAGATCATGAAGACATGCCAATGGCCAGAGCCAGAAAGTGGATCCTTGATCATGGTGGATTAGTGACTATTCCATCCTGGGGAAAGTTCTGGGTTTCGGTAAATACATTATACTTGTTATTATTTATTTATTTATTGTTATTTGGATTACACTTGATTGATTTTTAACTTTTGTTGTGGTTCCGAGAGAATAAAATTTTAAAAACATCCTACAAATAATAATTCATGAGTAAATGTTTATACTTTTTTTAGTCTTAACATTTTAAAATTGGCACCATTCTATTCTTGAAAGAAATTATTGATAGCAATTTAACTCAATGGCTTTGTCATAATTTCAAGTTGATGATAGTACAGTGTAAAATTATTTTACTTTAACTAGTTAAGAAGATAACTAAAAAAAGATAAGTATTATTATGACCTTTAAAATTTGGAGTTTTTTATTGGGATACGGTGAGGAGCTTTCCACCTCGAAAAGATTTTGACAAGAAATAAAAAACATAAGATAAGAAGACATAACATTTTACTCAAAATCTTAAGATTTTAAATTAATAAGTCTTTCATTTTATAAACTTCTCACTCTTTTTTTATTTTTTTAATATAAAATTAATTCATTACACTCTTCACGAGGCTTGTCACTAAACATTTTTTTCTTCTCCCTCCGTCACTTCATCTCTCTTGTCTCTCTCTTTTTATCCTAATTTTTTTCTTTTTTTAAAAAAAAATGTTGTTGTTAAATTTGAAAAAATAAGTTGCAATGAACAATGTTGTTGTTGTTCTTTAATTTAAATGTTATATTGTTGTTGTTGAATGTTATATTCTTGAATTTAAATACTAATATTTGGTGGAAATAAGAAAGTTGCCGTGGATGATGAGATTGGAGTTAGAACAAATTAAAGAGCAACATTTTTATCTAAAAAATTTGAAAAAAATGATTTTAATTTGAAATAAAATGTCGAGAACCGTTTTAAATTAAAAAAAAGTTAAAAATGATTTTAATTTTAACTTCAAACTTTAAAAATCAAAACCATACTTATCCCAAAAAAACGATATATAACCAATATGTGAGCTAATCAATAAGATGTGAAATAAATTACAATTAATTTTGACAGAAAATTAAAATATAAGTGATGTCAAAATTAGTATTACGATTAAACTGGTCTCAATGATTTTAAGACTCTAGATTATTTCATCCTTAAATGTTAGGGCTAAGAAAGATAAATAGTACATATTTGCTCAAAATAGTTTTGTTATATCTCAGCTATATAGGCAAATGCATATGAAAATCAGTACACATGTATAACACAGTACTTAATTAATCTGTTGAAGGTGCTTGGAGTTTATGAGTGGTCAGGTTGCAATCCATTTCCACCAGAGTTATGGCTTCAACCCAAATTCAGTCCTTTTCATCCAGGTCATTATTTTTTCTCTAATCAACAATTTCTTTGTTCAACCAAATTTTATTTCTTTTTTTTTTTTGTTATTTTTGCTCTAATTATTGTTTGTCCATTATCCAATTAATTGATTATATGCTAAAACAGGAAAAATCATGTCCTATTGTCGGATGCTTTACATGTCCATATCATACGTATATGGGAAGAGATTTGTAGGTTCTATTACTGGCTTAATCAAGTCTCTTAGAAAAGAAATGTACAACCAACCTTATGATCAAATTAACTGGAACAAAGCCAGAAATACTATTGCTAAGGTAAGCACAAATTTGTTGTTATTTTCTTATGGAATTTTCATATCTTTACATAATTAAAGGCGTATTTGATTTGTTTTGTTTTTTTGTTATGCTACCTGATAATATAGTTTTAAGGGAAAATGATACTTTTCTTTTTATAAAATTATTAAAATAGTCTATTTTTTAGTATGTTAGTCTAATTTATGCGCATCATTTAATAATGTTAACTAAAAATGTTATTTAAAATCATCAGATTAGATTTAATATCCGCAGTTTTAAAGTTTGATTGAATCCGATTTGATTCGCACATTTAGAGATCAGATCGGATATCGGATATATTTGTAAAATATAAAAAATTTTAAAAAGTTTATTTTTATTAAAAAATATCAATAAAATCATTTTTTCACTTTTTTAAACATATTTATTTTTAAAATATTATTAAACATACTTTTTTAAATAATAAAAATAAAATAAAATAATATCATATATATGATAATTATTAGTTGAAATAAAATATAAAAAGAATATTTATTTATTTATTTTTGTAAATCCGCGGATGTGTGGATCGGATATGCAGATACCTACCTAAATTTCGCAATTCGATTCTATTAGTGTGCAGGTAGGATCCGATCCGATCCAATAGCCTTGTAGATTGGATCAATATCCGCAATTTTCGAATTGAATTCAAATAAATATCGCACATATGCGAATCGGATTTGATTCATGAATACCCCTACTTAAATAAGCCATAATGTATTTATGTACAAATATATGTGTTGTTTAGCACATTTTTAAATATATATTTTATATTTTAGTATGTATTTTAAATTAGTATATAATTTTAGGATCCATGTAATATGGTTGAATACTAGTCACCAAAAAAATATGGTTGAATATTAATAGTTATAATTATGTATATAAATCAATAATAATAGTAGTTATAAATTTTATTTATTTTTAATATTTTATCAAGTGATATAAAATATTTTAATTTATTATAAAAAAAACTTAATTTAATTTTTTATATATTTCATGATTAATATTAAAATATTAAAATAAACAAAATTTATTATATCAATAATAAATATATTATTATTATTATTATTATTATTATTATTATTATTATTATTATTATTATTATTATTATTATTATTATTTAAATCAATCAAACAATTATTACTCGTGTGTATATATATATATGTTGAAGGGTATTTTGTTTAAATAGACTAAAGAGTAAGTTATTTTAATCTTAAAGAAAAAAATATATAATTTAGACATTGTGTAAGAGTGAAAAATGTATTTTATCTAATTTTAAACATATGAGTTACTTCATATATACCTAAACATTCTTTTGGATAAATTTAGTGTGACATGCTGAATTAGATGAAAATCCGTAAATTAAATATTTTGTAAATTTAAATATATATGAGTGTCATTAAATTATTTTTTTAAAAAGTTTAAACTAATAAAAAAGACATATGAATGATTATAAGAATTTTTTTGGGTATGTATGGATTTTGGCATAAAAATTTTTTATTTGTCTTATGTTAAAATTCTTTTTTTTTTTTAGAGTTCAATGAGAATTGAATTTTAAAATATAAAAATTCTGATATATATTGTATTATAAAATTATTTTTTAAAAAATTTAAATTGATTAAAGAGGTCCACAAATAATATATTTATATCTATATCGGTGAGATTCAATGTTATGCATGTAAATAATTTCAGGAAGATCTATATTACCCACATCCTTTAATACAAGATGTGTTATGGGGATTTCTCTATCACATTGGAGAGCCCTTGCTAAATCGGTGGCCCTTTTCAATGCTTAGACAGAAGGCACTTCAAATTACAATGAATCATATACGATATGAGGATGAGATTAGTAACTATCTTTGCATTGGAGTTGTAGAGAAGGTATACATCATCATAATTAAAAGTATATATTATTAGTTATCATTAAATTTCTGTGTTTATATATATTTATAGTTGCAACATCCATAACAAGCACAATTAATCACATACTTAACTGAAATGGAAGGTGTTATCTTTGATCGCATGTTGGATTGAAGATCGCAACTCAGAGGCATACAAACTTCATTTAGCTCGAATTCCTGATTATTTTTGGGTTGCTGAAGATGGTTTAAAAATTGTGGTTAGTATTATCTTTTTATTATTCTTTGTAACTTCCAAAGTAAATTGAGTTCTATATATATATATATACACATACATTTTATAAATTTAAATATTTGTTATTAGAACTTAGAAGAGTGAGAAGATCATATATATGTTGTATAAGTACATAAATACTCAATATTAAAAAATGTCACAACAAAGCAACTCTTCTTTTTAATAAATAATAGTTTGTTTCAAGACATAAGTACAGTTGAACACATTAAAATAAAAACATAAAAAAATTGAATATTTTCTGCAACTACTAAAACTTTTTATTAAAGCTTTTTTTTGTTTGGAAAATTAAATAATAACTTCTTCTGTCGCAAATTGGCAAAAGGAGTGTTTCGAAACATTTTTAGATGTTAATAATTATGTCAATAATTATTAATTAATCGTCAAAAAGACTAGGAAAAGAATATTATTGATAGATAATTATTAATTAGGGTTTAGGGTATAGAAGTTAAAAGAGTAAAAGAATATTATTGATGGATAATATTAATTAATCATCAAAAACAAATTTTTGGAGTATTCTGTATTGTCCCTTATTTTTTTTTCCATTAATAACCATCGAGTATCAATAATAAAAAATATATTTCATTTTATCCAAGTATTGACCATCATCAGAACGCTATCACATACATACACATACAAAATATATATATAATTTAATATACTGTCAGTGCATAGTTTTACATATGTATTTAATGATGTAATGTCATATTAGTAAAAATAGTTACTTTTTATATTGACTGAGTGAATGGTCATCTAAAAAAATGAATGTCATTGCATGACTTTATAAAATATTTTACGCTATAAATAGATCAAAATTATATATATAATATTTTTTTACAGATAATGACCGTAAAAATTACTCACTTTTCTTATAGTCAATATAGAAAAATGTTTCTTAATGGTATTGATTGTAGCAATTGATTTTAATGTAGGGTATCGGTAGTCAAATGTGGGATGTAGCTTTTGGTATAGAAGCAATACTTGCTTGTGATCTTAATGAAGAATTTGGACCTACACTTAAAAGAGCCCATGACTTCTTGAAGGCTTCACAGGTAACAACAAAGTAAATTATTACTTAACACTTAATATATGCCTTATATAGATGCTATAGTTACTAATGAAAGTAAGAGACTTAATTAATTATATGGTGATATCATATTAAAGGTTCTTGAAAATCCATATGGTGACTTCATGGCAATGCATAGACATATTTCAAAAGGGGCGTGGCCATTCTCAATACATGATCAGGCTTTACAAGTTTCTGATAGCACTGGAGAAGGGTTAAAGGTTCAATTCACCCAAATTTTACTAACTGAATATGGTGATACTGTTTAATTTTTTTTTTTATCCTTTTTCAAATATCAAAACAATCATCCAATTATAATCATACATATGAATTAAGAATTCATTAATGTTAAAAAATCAATCGTAGTACGTGTATATTAAAAACCATATGTCGATCAACTATTGCATATTAAATTAGGTTTAATTATTCTACCATGATAGATTTGATTATTCTTATAGCCAATTATTTAGTTAGAAAAATATATGAAGTAATATATATAATTATAAAAATATATATAGTAGCTAATTTGATAGTATATTTTTTATATGAACATAAAATTATTTAAGTTTGATTACTCCGTTAATTTTTATAATTTTATTAATTTTTTAATTAAGTATTATGCTTTAAAAATTTGTAATTAAATCTTTATATTAGACAAAAATTTATAATTAAATCCTTAATAGTTATTACTTTTTATAAAAAAACACACTAATCCAAAAATATTTTGCTTATAGAATTAATCATAATTCATCATATATCAAATACCAAAGTAAATATTTTAAAAAATTATATTTTTTAACTAAAATTATGTAAAAAAGATCGAAAATTTTTATCTAATATAAGAACAGTTCAATTACAGACTATTAAAATACAAAAATTTGATTAAAAATTTGATGAAATTATAAGAACTAATAAAATAATTAAACATATTTTTTATTAAAAGAAGATGATTAAAGATATACATCCTAATTTTGAGAAAGTTAACCGATGGTATATTATTATCTTTGTAATTTAATCTTTAATTTGGTGTAATCTTTTCTTGTACTCTTTATACCTAGCTACTCAATTATTCTCTATTTTTTCAACACTAACTATAATGGTTGCTACTAAATTTTTCCATAGCTGTCGATCCTGTTGTCAAGAATGCCAATTGAAATTGTTGGGGACAAAGTTGAAACACAAAGACTATACGATGCTGTGAATGTTATTCTCTCCATACAAGTATAGTATTCTATATATCCTTCATGCCGTTTTTTCATTGTAACTATACCTTGATTAAGACATCCTGTAATATTTTAAGAGTCTTGGTAAAATTTATTTTGATAAGCAAAAATATTTGAAAGACAGTAAAAAATTAGATTAAGCAGTTTAAAATTTTTTATTTTATATTTTTTAAACATTATTAGATTATTTAAATAATATTAGATATAATAAATATGTAATTATAGATGTTATATACATAAAATTATAAATATTAAGTTAATTAAATAAAGTAATTTGTATTATTGTCTCTCTAAGTTTCTTAGGAGTATTTCTTAGCGAAGTTCTAGTTAAACAACAACAACAAAGTCTTGTCCCATTAGGTGAAGTCGGCTACGTAAATCAAATGACGCCATTAAATTCTATCATGTATCATGTTTATAAAGAGACCGTTGCAGATGAAAAAAAATATGATTCTCACATGTTCATAGATTTCAACTACAGAGTAGTAATGGCGGTTTCCCTGCTTGGGAGCCTCAAAGAGGCTATCAATGGTTAGAGGTAACAACATTCTATTAGAAGGCATTAATTTGGAAGCAAGATTAATTATGCACTTTGTTTTAATTTAGTAACACCATTTTAATTAATGCAGAAATTCAATCCAACAGAATTCTTTGAAAGCGTTATCGTTGAGATGGAGTAAGTTCTACATTAAAAATTAAATATATTTATGTATAATACACATTGAATTTGTTAGATACATAATCATTTATATATGTCTACTTAAAATTTTAAAATTTTGGTACAAGTAATTTTATAATATGACAACAGTATTTCTATTATTAGAAAAAGTCTATAATTATATTTTTGTTGTCCCAAAAGTAAATTTATCTATAATTCATATTTCAAACATAAAAAAACTTTTGTACAAGAGAATAGATATATAATTATTTATATATTTTTATTTCACAACTAATTAACGAAATAATTTGATGACATTATATAAGATGTTTTATATATATTATGGAATTAGTTCATTAATGCAGCTAATAATTTGAGTTGCATGTTGTGAAATAGTTACGTAGAGTGCACATCATCGGCACTGCAGGGCTTGCTTATATTTAGAGAGCAATACCCAATGCATAGAAGACAAGAAATAGATCACTCTATTTCCAAGGCAATCCATTTCATTGAAAACTCACAAAATTCAGATGGCTCATGGTATTGTATTTTTTCTTTCTTTTTTTTTCCCTTCCAATAATGACTTGGGATGCATAATTATCATTCTGATCAAAATAAACATGGCACGCCAAAAGTATCTAAAAATTATTCCTTATGCTATATTATTTGTAAGGATCGGATTTAAATTGTTTGCTAGATCCAATATAATACAAAGGTTCATAGTACTTAACTATTATTATTATTATTATTATTATTATTATTATTATTATTATTGATGAGCACATTTACACAGGTATGGTTGTTGGAGTATTTGTTATACCTATGGCACATGGTTTGCTGTGGAAGGACTAAAAGCTTGCGGAAGGAATTACCATAATAGTCCTTCGTTGCGCAAAGCATGTCAATTTTTGTTGTCAAAACAACTTCCTAATGGTGGTTGGGGTGAAAGTTACTTGTCAAGCCAAAACAAAGTCAGCTCTATAATAAATTTCATTTTGCTCTGAATTGTGCACCATGCTAAGAAATTATTATAGAATAACATGACATACATGCATGTTTAACTTCCTCATTCAGGTATATACAAATCTAGAAGGTAACCGTGCAAACTTAATTCAAACTTCATGGGCTTTATTGTCACTTATTGGAGCAGGACAGGTTAGAATTCTCAAATTTCATAATTTTTTATATAGTGATATATAATTAAAAGAAAGATTACTACTAACATATTAGCCCTTCAAAGATACATACAACTAATAACTTAATAAATTCCTACAAATTATTGGGAAATTTATAAAAGACCCTTGTCAAATTAGAAATTACTACTATTACCTAACATCTTACAATTTTCAGATAATTAATTTTTTCTCCAGGAAAAAAAAAATAATTGAAGAAAACAATATATAATATATGGTATACGGTGACATATATTTATAAATGATAAGTGTGGATGTATGTGATTGTGAGAGAATGAAGATCTTATTTTTTCTGTATTTTTTTTTTTTTTGAATGAAGTTTTTAGATGCAAAGAATGTAGATTGTGCTAATCATTGGAATTTTGCTGTAAAAACTAAAAAGGCCGAGATAGATGCTACACCCATACACAAAGGAATAAAGTTAATAATCAATTCACAAATAGAAGATGGAGATTTTCCACAGCCGGTAACTCGTCCATATTTAATCATATCTTAGCATTTAGCAAAAGTGGTTCTATAATCAACATATATATAACTTTTAATAATTTCTAATCCAATTTTCCAGGACGCAACAGGAGTGGTTTTCAGAAACTGTGTCATAAACTATGCATCACATCGTAACATATTTCCTATATGGGCTCTTGGAGAGTATCGGCGCAGAGTGTTGCATGCATAATAGTGTAAGCATAATTCATAAGAATATTTTCAACTTTCTATTATTGATTCCATAGTCAATTTACAAATGGTAATGTATCAGTTATAATGTAAACCTTGTATTTGATTATTTCCAATGTCCGATGTAATATTAGTTCTTAGTCATGCTTTACTTATCCTACATTACAGTGATGATAATCATTTATTGTTTTTTTTTAACACTTAATATAAATAAATGGAAAATGAGCAAGGTTAAGATAGTTATGTTGATTTAAAAAGTGAAATGAAACATAATTCACAATCAATATCTTGACATAGGTAGCCAAAGATGCATATTGCTGAAACAAAGAAAACACAATCTTTGCAATATACATTGCTATCAAACATCATGAACAAACTTCCGAAGTTACTTAATTTCAGAATGACTAGCAACGAAGCATTGACTAAACCCAACACTAGATAAAGAAAATGGCATGAACATTTTTCCCCTCAAATGTACAAAGATTATGAAGTTTCATTAATCTTACCCCATATATGATGCAACTTCATTGCTAACTCAGTGGCACACCTTCTTTCTGCGTGACTGATAATATTCAAGTCCCCAGCTTCCTGAACTGCAGATAGAAGCTGTTCCTTGACTTCAATGGAGAGCGCAATGCAATTTGGTCCATGGATGGTGCTCATTTCAACAATCTAAAATAAGAAAATACCATAAATAGTTTGAAGTTAATACATGACACTCCATACTGTTAAAAACTACCAATTCAAGCGTAAAATTTTACTCTGAATAACAATAGTAAGCATACTCACCTGCTGCAACCAGGGGATTATCGTATTAAAGAATCTTCCTTCAAGAATATATGATGCTAAAGTACTAATAAGAACGTTGACTGTCTTCACTGATAAACTCTCTATGACCGGACCGGTTTTATTCAGAAGCTCAACAAGTATAAGTTCATCACCAGAGCATAGAGATTCCATGTATGCAGAGTTTAGATCCCCTTCACTCACAAGCCGTTTCACACATTTCCAGTAGTTGGTATTACTCACACGACAACCAATTCTGGGTTTGGCTCTGGTAGCACAGGAAAAGATATCATCATTCTTTCTCACTTGAGTAGAAATCATGCTGCGTGTATCATTCGCAGAACTGTTCAACATATCCTTCTCTGTAAAATTCCTTGCATTCTTTGGCTTGTAGCTTTTCCATGAATCTGCGGTATCTCCAGCAAAGTTCCTTGGTTGGCTCCTTGAAAATGTTTTCTTCTCCCAACTTTCGGATTTTTTATTTGATGACAAGCCAGACGGCTTACCATTAATATCTACAGATGGCCTTGGAGTGCATGTGGAGAACCTAGGAGAAGCTGTATTTTGACTCGGCCTAAAAAATTTGGAGTTTTCTGAATAAGAATGTCTTCCTCCTTGTACGGATTCTTGAGTTAATCTATCAATTACGTTTTCTAAGCCTACCATTTTTGATTGGATTGTAGAAAGGGCATCCATTATGCCAGTTGTAAACATCTGAAAAAGATTTAGAAGCATATTAAGTAAAAGGTATATCATATGGCATGTGATGCACAATGAGAAACACCCAAGTCCAGCATTGAAATTAAAAGTGTACCATAAGTTACAGAACTAACATTTTTCTATACTCCCTCATGATAAACACATGGATATTTTCTACATTATGTTGTCGTTGGCCAAGTGAGAGAGTCATGAAAAGGCAACAACTCTTATTGATAATACTTAAGGACAAAACTTATATTCAAGAAATTGTGCATATAAGCACTGGTGTATGAATACCTGTAACTGATGCATCATATTTGCCTGTTTGATTTCCATATCCGAAAGCTGATTCTGAATACAGATCATATCATTTGCAAGTTGAACACAGCAACATTCATGTGGAGCATGGGGATTTTGCTCTGTTATTGTAGAACCGGAACTTCTAGGATTCTGAGACTTCATGGAGTACATTTGTTCATTACAACTTCCTTCTTCACCAAACTGTTCACTTGCAAGTGGCTTCTGAAATCCGTTCTTTATAAAGCATTCATGAGAAGCAGCTAAAAACTTAGTCTCAAAGTTATCATTGGTAAGATTAGAGACAGAGGAGCACTCCTGCTTGTCATCCATAGGAACATATTCATAACCAATGTCGCGCATGCTTGTAACTTCTACACTAATTGTTTCTAATGGCTTGGTGACAGAACTACTCTCAGAATCTTCATTCAGGCTATGGAATTCCACTATAGAATGAGTTCTAGGAACTGCAATTTCAACCTGCCAATCGTCTTTGAGATGCTGAGGATTTCCGGCATAACTTTGACCTCCCTTTCTAGCAGACAGAGGAACTCTTCCCATAGTTGATTTTGTGTAAACCTTTTGGGCCTTGAGATCTCTCTGTCCAGATTCGGTTGTACTACTAAGATCAGCCGAGTCACCTCTGCATGTGTTTTCTGTGGATGCTATAAGTGGCAGCAAGACACAAAAGCAAGAAATCGAAATCAAAAGCATGAAAAAATAAAAAAGGCTGACAATCATAAGCGTGAAGCACATTTTCACATTACCAGAAGATGATGTGCTCAAGATTAGTTCAGTTTTTTTTTTTTTTGGGGGGGAATAAAAAAGAAAAAGATTCTTCCGAATAAACTCTGCCTATGTTTAAGTAATTTTCAAAGTTTTTTATAACTGATCCCAATGTCAGATAAAAGATGGTTGTATACTTGTATTAGGCCATCAACAGCGGATAGCCACCATTAAAACTTTGTTGAATCTTTATGGCCTGGAGTGAATATTACTACCTGAGATAAAATTTCTAGTAAAAGTGAAAGAAGACCTTTTATGGAGGATCCTGTTTCAGAAGGCTCAGGAGTATTAGGGCCTGGAAGAATTCTCCAATACTTAAGTGCTTGCAAAACAGCATCCCTCACTGGTTTCACCTACAACCAATTACAACGAGTACTTAATCAGTTCACAAGAAACAAACATGTGGTTCATTTCATTAATTTATGTGAATAATAATATATCAGATTGACAAAGACCTTGTCAAATCTACATGACTCAAGAGAACGAATACAGGAAGTCCTTAAACATGCCAAGAAAGAAGCACCACTCAAACCAATCTCTCCTAGTGCCACGGCAGCCGCTTTGCGTGTCGCCCAATCACTGTCCTTTAGGGCCTCTTGGATGCTAGCAATAGCAGTGGACAGCACATTCTCGGACGGAGCGCCCCCACCCTGAAATAAAAAATAAAATAAAATAAAAAACAACACACAGTTAGTCACACACTGCAACTAATATTAGCCAGATGAAAGCTCTTGAAACTTGCACTCAAATGTTTTGTTCAATTGATCACATAATTTCATAACTACAGCTCAAAATCCACCTCCACTGCAACTGAATTCGAATTGCAAGACTTAAACCATCTCAGATATAAATCATTTTGGTCTAAGGAATTGAGTTTAATGTATATACATTGTCATCTAATTCAAGCGCAGATGCACGAGTAATAGGTTAATAGCATGGTATCTCATGAAACTTTCTATTACTATCAATTTGGAACATAAACCAAACGAGTAGAGCTGAATCAAATCAAATTACAAAACTGAACCTGGATAATGCTCTTGTTCAACTCAACAAGTGCCGGTTTCGCCATGAAGTGCGGATTCTTAAGCAACTTGAGAGTTCTTACAAGCATCTTCTGCAAAACCGCCACTGGAGGATCACTAGTATTATCCACAATCCTCGCCAGGCACATCGCCGACCCGCTCTGCACGTGCTTGTTTTGCTCCCCTAACGCCTCGAATATCGGCCTCACCACCGCCACAAACGCCCTGTCTCCGCCGCAGCCATTAACAATCTTGGACGCCAAAACCCCAACCGCGTCCACGCACGTGTCCCTAACCACCGAATCCGCATCCCTCAACCGCCTCACGATGCTGGACACCATCTTCGGAAGGTACGGGAGAACGAGGTCGCCGTGGACGGCGGCGACGGTGGCCATAAGGCGGACGCATTCTTTCCGTATGGAGGCCTTCTGGTCGGAATCGGTGTCGAGGAGGCAGGAGAGGAACGGCGAGACGGAATCGGCGGTTAGCGAGCGCGCAGTCCTCTCGAGCTCCTCGACGCCGATCTGGTGCGTGTCGCGGTCGGAAAGCTTGTTGAGAGCTGTAACTACCTTTTGCTTCAGCTCGAAGAGCGTTTTCGCTTGCGATTGGTGGTTGTTATGTTGCTGCGAGTGTGGCTTCTTCATCTTCGTTGAAAGCAACGAATGATAACTCATATGTGAAAATTTAACTTATATCCAAATCCGAATACATTAATATAATTACAAGAATAGACCAAGTTTTCAAAAGATAACAGAGGAATAGTTTACAGTATACTTGAAACTGAAATTTGAATGAAAGGAAACAAGAATGAGAATCTCGAAGCTATTACATATGTTACATTGGGGAGGGCAAAATGTGACTGAACCAACAGGGTACTGCACGCAAATTGAGGAATGAGAGAAAGTGTGAGACAGGTTCATGGGTTTGTTTTTTGTTTGCTATCTGGGAAACTATGTCTGACTCCGTTTGCTTTAAATTTTCGCGCCGTAAACTATAGAATTTGAATTTGGGGAGCGTGTCTCGGGCCCAGTTTGTATTTGGGCTTTGTTGGGCTTGGGAGTGAAATAAGGTTATGAAGATCAATCTGTTCTCTTAGACGAAAAGAGAAAGAGTAGTGCTAGGGAGCCAATGGCCTAAACGTACCGTCTGGATACCAGAAATAATAAACATCTCATGTTATAAAAAGCTAATTTTGGGTTTACCATCTGGAACTCTAATACCATGTCCTGAAACCACTCATCCCAAAAGCGTAATCTGATAGGACAATGTAACACTAATAATCATATTTCTAATACTTTCTAAACTTTCATTGTACACATTGTACACGTAGGTCATTGGCTCCCTATATTTTCTCAAAGAGAAAATATGTTATCTCTTTCTAGTTTCTAGGACGAAAACAAGCGATCATTTTTTTTTTTTGGTCATGAACATAGGTATTATTAAAAACATAGGTATTATTATTGATTGACTATTGAGTCTATTGACCCAAGAATGAAAATTCAAAATATATGGGGCACAATTTTTTAATGTCCGATCCCCAAACAAAAAATTTTACTTTTTACTGAAAAAGTGAATGAAAAAGTTAAATTTCAATACCGAATCATTATAATATTGAAAACATTTGTTAAAGGAAAACAGTTGTAAATATTAATCATGTTTTATTGGTAACATTGTTGTGAAATAAATAAATAAGGAAGATATAAATATAAGATAGAGAAATATAAATATAAAATTTTTGTATTAATGTTTACTAATATAATTATTTTGATATAATAAAAGTAACTTGTATATTACTAATATAAGTAGTATTGTATGTAAAGAGAGAAAAGAGTATAAAAGAGAGAGAGAAATATTGCTCCGTAAAAGAAAGATTATTATTGTTTGTTTGTGTTTTTTTCGGAGCTAGTAGACCTCTATTTATACATGTACGGGGAAGTCTAATTTCAACATACATTTAAGATTATTCTTTTTTGAAAAAGTAAGCTCCCCATAAGAATGGGCATCCACGTCCCATTCTTATCACAACACTGCCCATTTAGGATTATGCCTCATTAAAACCTTACTAAAGAAAAATTCAGTAGGAAAAAATCTTAGTGAAAGAAAAAGAGTACAAAATCCTTTGTGATGGGAACTGCCTCATTAAAAACCTTGTCAAAAAAAACCCAATGGAAAAAAATCTTACCAAAGGAAAAAGAGTACAGTCTTCCCCTCTTGTCGACATCATTTAATGTTTCGAAATCGGCGTATCCCAATCTCATGTACCAATCTTTCAAAGGAGGATTTTGGGAGTGATTTTGTAAATAAATCTGCCAGATTGTCACTTGAGCGGATCTGTTGGACATCAATTGTCCCTTGATTTTGAAGATCATGAGTGAAGAAGAATTTAGGAGAAATATGTTTTGTCATATCACCTTTGATGTATCCACTCTTAAGTTGAGGAATGCATGCTGTATTATCTTCAAACAGGACAGTTGGAGCTATCTTATGATCAATCAGTCCACATGATGACAGAATATATTAGATCAGACTCCTGAGCCAAAAACACTCGCGACTAGCTTCATGTATCGCTAGTATTTCAGCATGATTAGAAGATGTTGCTACAATCGTCTGTTTCGTGGACCTCCATGATATAGCTGTACCACCATATGTGAACAGGTATCCTGTTTGAGATCTCCCTTTGCGTGGATCAGACAAGTATCTAGCATTTGCATAGCCAACTAATTGTGACTTGGATCCATAGGGATAAAACAATCCCATATCAATCGTTCCATGAAGATATCGAAAGATTTGCTTGATTCCACTCCAATGTCTTCTGGTTGGAGAGGAACTATACCTTGCTAGTAAATTCACCGCGAATGATATGTCAGGTCGCGTATTATTAGCAAGATACATTAGCGCTCCAATGGCACTAAGATATGGTACTTCAGGACCAAGGATATCTTCATTTTCTTCTTTAGGACGGAATTGATCCTTTTTCACATCCAAAGATCTTACGATCATTGGAGTACTTAATGGATGTGACTTATCCATATAAAATCTCTTCAAGATCTTCTCTGTGTATGTCGCTTGATGAAGAAAGATCCCATTTTTCGTATGCTCGATCTGTAGGCCGAGACAAAATTTAGTCCTTCTAAGATCTTTCATCTCAAACTCTTCTTTCAGAGTTTTTATAATTGTTGGAATCTCTTCAGAAATTCCAATGATATTTAAATCATCAATGTACACAGCAATTATAATGAACCCAGATGTAGATTTCTTTATGAAAACACATGGACAGATATCATCATTCTTGAATCCATTTTTGGCCAGATACTCAGGAAGACGATTATACCACATTCGTCCAGATTGCTTTAGACCGTATAAACTTCTTTGCAATTTGACTGAGTATAATCGTTGCGAATATTCATTGGATGGTTTAGATATCTTTAGTCTTTCAGAGACTTTCATATAGATATCCTGATCTAATGAGCCATATAAATAGGTTGTTACCACATCCATTAAATGCATATGCAGTTTATGATATGCAGATAAACTGACCAAATAACGTAATGTTATCGCATCCACTACAGGGGAATACGTTTCTTCATAATCTATACCGGGTCTTTGTGAAAAACCTTGTGCCACAAGTCGGGCTTTATAACACACAACTTCATTTTTTTATTTTGTTTTCTCACAAATACCCACCTGTATTCAACAGGTTTTACATCTTCTGGTGTACGGACTACAAGTCCGAAGACTTCACGTTTTGCAAGTGAGTCTAATTCAGCCTTCATGGCTTCTTTCCATTTTGGCCAATCATTTCTTTGTCGACATTCTTCGACTGATCTTGGCTCAAGATCATTACTTTCATGCATGATATTTAATGCCACATTATATGCAAATATTTCATTGACAATTGTCTTATTTCGGTCCCATTTCTCTCCTGTAAAGACATAATTTATCGAGATCTCATCATTTTCACAATTTTCAGGTTTCTGAACGTCTTTTGGCGTTAAAACTATATCAGAATTTTGGACAACTGCAGGTGTCTTTACTATGTCTTTTTCAACAGGAATAATATTTACCTCTTTTCTCTTTCGAAGATTTTGTCTTTGGAACCGACAGGCCTGCCACGCTTCTGGCGTGAATTTGCTTCAGTGGCTACTTGTCCTACTGGGATATCAATTCAAATTGAGGCATTTTCCGCTAGTATATAAGATTTGGTTATCCTCTTTGTATCGGAAAATGCATCAGGCAATTCATTTGCTATTCTTTGTAAATGTATAATCTTTTGAACTTTTAGTTCACATTGCCCTGATCGAGGATCTAAATGCATCAACGACGATGCATTCCAATTAAGTTCCTTTTCAAGAAGCTTATTCTCTCCTCCTAATGTTGGAAATTTTGATTCATCAAAATGACAATCCGCAAACCGGGCTTTAAATACAACTCCAGTTTGTATTTCAAGATACCTCACTATAGAGGGAGAATCATATCCAACATATATCCCCAATTTTCTTTGGGGTCCCATTTTAGTGCGATTAGGTGGTGCAATGGGAACATATATCGCACACCCAAATATTTTTAAATGGAAAATATTTGGCTGCTGGCCAAATGCTAATTGCATAGGAGAGAACTGATGGTAACTCGTTGGCCTCAAACGAATAAGTGCTGCGGTATGTAAAATAGCATGCCCCCAAACCGAAGTTGGAAGATTTGTTCTCATAAACAAGGGTCTAGCAATTAATTGGAGGCGTTTAATAAGTGATTTTGCTAACCCATTTTGTGTGTGAACATAAGCTACTGGATGTTCAACACTTATTCCATTAGCCATACAATAAGCATCAAAAGCTTGGGAAGTAAATTCACCAGCATTATCAAGACGAATTGCTTTGATTGGATTTTCTGGAAATTGTGCTTTTAATCGAATAATTTGAGCCAGTAATCTCGCAAATGACAGGTTGCAAGAAGACAATAAACACACATGTGACCATCTCGAAGATGCGTCTATCAAGACCATAAAATATCTAAAAAATCCACATGCTGGATGAAGAGGTCCACATATATCACCTTGAATCCTTTCTAGGAATTCAGGGGACTCAAATCCAATGTTTACTGGTGATGGCCTTAAAATTAACTGCCCTTGAGAACATGCAGCACAATAAAATTCACTAGATTTAAGAATCTTCTGGTTCTTTAGTGAATGTCCATGAGAGTTTTCAATAATTCTCCTCATCATGGTTGTTCCTGGATGACCCAATCTATCATGCCAAGTTATGAATTTATTTGGGCTAGTAAACTTCTGGTTTACAGTGGCATGTGATTCAATTGCACTAATTTTGGTATAATATAATCCAGATGAAAGTGAGGGTAATTTTTCTAATATAACTTTCTTATGTGAATCCTGAGTTATGATACATAAATACTCATTATCTCCCTCATTCAGTGTCTCAACATGATATCCATTTCGGCGAATATCTTTAAAGCTCAACAGGTTTTTTCTAGACTTGGTAGACAATAGTGCATTATTTATTATGAATTTTGTTCCTCCGGAAAATAAAATTATAGCTCTTCCGGAGCCTTCAATCACATTGCCTGAGCCAATAATAGTATTAACACATTCTTCTTTTGGCACCAGATGGGTAAAATATATATCACTTTTGAGAATAGTGTGCGAACTTGCACTATCCGCAAGGCATACATCTTCATTATATATCCTTTCCATTTTCTTCAAAGACAAATAATAATAAAATAAGTAGTATGCACAGTTAAATTGAATACTTGATCGGAATTATTTTTCTAAGAAATACTGTACATAAAAATAATGTCATATACTAAAATTTTATTTTAAAACACGACATATTTAATGATTTCAAAATTCATAAATATTAATATTTTATTATTTATATACATCATATTTGAAACTTAAATACATAGAAAATAAAACTTAACAATAAGTTCTTTACATTATTTATTTACATCGATACTTAACTATCTCACATATTGAACTATTCTATCATTGATCAAATGACCAATATTTCCTTCAGGATCCTCAAAGAAATCAGATACATCATAATGAGTGGTGGAAATTTCAGCATCATTTGAAACAAAATTCGACTCTTTTCCCTTGTCGTCCTTTTTCAAAGATGCCTGGTGATGAGCGGATAATTTATACGCTTTTTGGCATTGTTTTTAGGTAGTTTTTAGTAGGATCTAGCTACTTTTGGGGATGTTTCATTAGTTTTTATGCTAAATTCACATTTCTAGACTTCACTATGAGTTTGTGTATTTTTCTGTGATTTCAGATATTTTATGGCTGAAATTGAGGGACCTGAGCAAAACTCTGATAAGGAGGCTGACAAAGGACTGCTGATGCTATTGGATTCTGACCTCCCTGCACTTGAAATGGATTTTCTGGAGCTACAAAACTCCAAATGGCGCGCTCTTAACGGCTTTGGAAAGTAGACATCCAGAGCTTTCCAGCAATATATAATAGTTTATACTTTGTTCAAGTTTAGACGACGCAAACTGGCGTTCAATGCTAGTTCCATGCTGCATTCTGGAGTCAAACGCCAGAAACACATCACAAACTAGAGTTAAACGCCAAAAACACATTACAACTTCGCGTTTAACTCCAAAAGAAGCCTCTGCACGTGTAAAGCTCAAGCTCAGTCCAAGCACACACCAAGTGGGCCCCGGAAGTGGATTTCTGTATCAATTACTTATTTCTGTAAACCCTAGTAGCTAATTTAGTATAAATATGACTTTTTACTATTGTATTAGACATCTGAGATTTTACATCTTTGATGACATTTGGGGGATGGCCATTCGGCTATGCCTGAACCTTCATCACTTATGTATTTTCAACGGTGGAGTTTCTACACACCATAGATTAAGGGTGTGGAGCTCTGCTGTACTTCGAGTTTTAATGCAATTACTACTATTTTCTATTCAATTCAGCTTATTCTTGTTCTAAGATATCCGTTGCACTTCAACCTGATGGATGTGATGATCCGTGACACTCATCATCATCCATCCTTATGAACGCGTGATTGACAACCACTTCCGTTCTACCTTAGAATGAGTGCATATCTCTTGGATTCCTTGATCAGAATTTTCGTGGTATAAGCTAGAATTATTGGCGGCCATTCTTGAGAATCCGGAAAGTCTAAACCTTGTCGGTGGTATTCCGAGTAGGATTCAGGGATTGAATGGCTGTAACGAGCTTCAAACTCGCGATTGTTGGGCGTGATGACAAACGCAAAAGAATCAATGGATTCTATTCCGACATGATCGAGAACCGACAGATGATTAGCCGTGCTGTGACAAGAGCATTTGGACCTTTTTTACTGAGAGGATGGGAAGTAGCAATTGACAACGGTGATGCCTTACATACAGCTTGCCATGAAAAGGAGTATGAAGGATTGAAAGTAAGAAAGCAGTATGTTGCAGAGATTCAACAGGGACGAAGTATCTCCATACACTTATTTGAAATTCCCACCAATGAATTACATAAGTGTTTCTATCTTTATTTTATGCTTTATTTATTATTATTTTTGAAAACTCCATAACCATTTGAATCCGCCTAACTGAGATCTACAAGATGACCATAGCTTGCTTCATACCAACAATCTCCGTGGGATCGACCCTTACTCACGAAAGGTTTATTACTTGGACGACCCAGTGCACTTGCTGGTTAGTTGTGCGGAGTTGTGACAAAGTGTGATTCACGTTTGAGAGCGCTACCAACTTTTTGGCGCCATTGTTGATGATCACAATTTCATGCACCAAGTTTTTGGCGTCGTTGCCGGGGATTGTTCGAGTTTGGACAACTAATGGTTCATCTTGTTGCTCAGATTAGGTAATTTTCTTTTTGTTTTATTTTCAAAAAATTTTTTACTTCTGTTTTCAAAAAATATTCTAAATTTTTAATAATGAATTCTAGTGTTTCATGAAGCATGTTGAAGCTTGGCTGACTGTAAAGCCATGTCCAAATTCTTTTGGATTGAGACTTCCACTTGTCAGCATAAAAGGCATGTATATGGAGTTGGATGAAGTATCAACTGTTGTATACCTAATTTATATCCTAAAGCTGGCTGGCTATTAAGCCATGTCTAACTCATGGATCGGAGCTTTAGGCTAACATTGAAAGATTCCTGGAATTCTTATTAAGAATTTTGAATTTCTTATTTTCTTTTTCCTATAAAATTTCGAAAAAAAAAATAATACAAAAAAATTTTAATAAATCATAAAAACCAAAAATATTTTATGTTTCTTATTTGAGTTTAGAGTCAATTTTTTTAAGTTTGGTGTCAATTGCATGTTTTTAAAATTTGTGCATTTTTCAAAAACTCATGCATGGTGTTCTTCATGATCTTCAAGTTATTCTTAGTAAGTCTTCTTGTTTGATCTTGATATTTTCTTGTTTTGTGTCTTTTGTTGTTTTTCATATGCATTTTTGCATTCATAATGTCTAAGCATGAAAAATGTCTAAGTTTGGTGTCTTGCATGTTTTTCTTTTCTTGAAAATTTTTCAAAAATAAGTCTTGATGTTCATCTTGATCTTCAAAGTGTTCTTAGTGTTCATCTTGACATTCATAGTGTTCTTGCATGCATTATGTGTTTTGATCTTAATTTTTCATGTCTTGTGTCAATCTTGCTGTTTATTCAAAAAAAAAAAAAGAGAGAAAAACACAAATATGACATCTTTTCTTCTTTTTCTCTCTCTCATCATTAAAAATTCAAAAATAAAAAATATCTTTTTCTTTTTTTTCTCATAAATTTCGAAAATTTGAGTTGACTTAGTCAAAAAATTTTAAAACTTAGCTATTTCTTATAAGCCAAGTAAAATTTTCAATTTTAAAAATCCTATCTTTTCAAAATCTTTTTCAAAATTCAAATCTTTTTTTTTTATTATTTTCAAAAATTTTAAAATTATTTTCAAAATCTTTTTCTTATCTTTATTTCAAAATTTCGAAAACTTTACTAACAATTAATGTGATTGATTCAAAAATTTGAAGTTTGTTACTTTCTTGTTAAGAAAGGTTCAATCTTTAAATTATAGAGTCATATCTTTTAGTTTCTTGTTAGTCAAGTAATCAATTTTAATTTTAAAAATCAAATCTTTTCCAAAATATCTTTTTCAATCATATCTTTTCAAAATATCTTTTTCAAAATTGATTTCAAAAATCCTTTCTAACTTCCTATCTTTTCAAAAATTGAATTTCAAATCTTTTTCAACTAACTAATTGATTTTTTTGTTTGTTTTACTATTTCTTATCTTTTTCAAAACTACCTAACTACTCTTCTCTCTCTAATTTTCGAAAAGGAAAAGTCTAGGGGGCCAGCAATTTTTGTGATTGTTAGCCATCAACTAGCCATCAATGATGATTTGATGGTGTGAGATTGGTGTGAGATTTCATCCAATGGTTCACCTTCCTCTGCTAGTTACATGCTGGCCAAAATTCAATAAAACTGCTGGCCCCCTAGCATTGCTCGAAAATTACCCCCCTCTTTTTCAAAATTCTTTTAATTAACTAATTGTTTCAAATTTTAATTTTAATTTTATTTCTTCTCTTAATTTTCGAAAATCACTAACCCTTTTTTCAAAATTTATTTTCGAATTTCTCCCTCTCTCATCTCTTTCTATTTATTTATTCATTTACTAACACTTCTCTTCCACTCATGAATTCGAACCCACTCTCTTCCCCCTTGTGTTTGGATTCTTACCTTTTCACTTCTTCTATTCTTTTCTTCTTCTACTAACATAAAGGAATTTTTTTACTATGGTAAAGAGGATCCCTATTATTATTTTCTGTTCCCTTCTTTTTCATATGAGCATGAGCAAGGACAAGAATATTCTTGTTGAAGCAGATCCTGAACCTAAAAGGACTCTGAAGAGAAAACTAAGAGAAGCTAAATTACAACAATCCAGAGACAACCTTATAGAAATTTTTGAAAAGGGAGAGGAGATGGCAGCCGAAAATAATAATGCAAGGAGGATGCTTGGTGATTATACTACACCTACTTCCAAATTTGATGGAAGAAGCATCTCAATCCCTGCCGTTGGAGCAAACAATTTTGAGCTGAAACCTCAACTAGTTGCTCTACTGCAACAGAACTGCAAGTTCCATGGACTTCCATCAAAAGATCCCTACCAGTTTTTAACTGAGTTCTTGTAGATCTGTGAGACTGTTAAGACTAATGGAGTAGATCCTGAAGTCTACAAGCTCATGCTTTTCCCCTTTGCTGTAAGAGACAGAGCTAAAATATGGTTGGATTCACAACCTAAAGATAGCTTGGACTCTTGGGATAAGCTAGTCACGGCCTTCTTGGCTAAGTTCTTTCTTCCTCAAAAGTTGAGCAAGCTTAGAGTGGATGTTCAGACCTTCAAACAAAAAGACGGTGAATCCCTCTATGAAGCTTGGGAAAGATACAAGCAGATGACCAAAAGGTGTCCTTTTGACATGCTTTCAGAGTAGACCATTTTGGATATATTCTATTATGGTCTATCTGAGTTCTCTAAGATGTCACTGGACCATTCTGCAGGTGGATCCATTCACTTAAAGAAAACGCCTGCAGAAGCTCAAAAACTTATTGACATGGTTGCAAATAACCAATTCATGTACACTTCCGAGAGGAATTCTGTGATAAATGGGACGCCTCAGAGGAAGGGAGTTCTTGAAATTGATGCTCTGAATGCCATATTGGCTCAGAACAAAATGTTGACTCAGCAAGTCAACATGATTTCTCAAAGTCTGAATAGATGGCAAAATGCATCCAACAGTACTAAAGAGGCATCTTCTGAAGAAGAAGCCTATGATCATGAGAACCCTGCAATGGCAGAGGTGAATTATATAGGTGAACCCTATGGAAACACCTATAACTCCTCATGGAGAAATCACCCAAATTTCTCATGGAAGGATCAACAAAAAGCCCCAACAAGGCTTTAATAATGGTGGAAGAAACAGGCTCAGCAATAGCAAGCCTTTTCCATCATCTTCTCAGCAACAGACAGATAATCATGAGCAGAGCACCTCTAACTTAGCAAATAGTATATGATCTGTCTAATGCCACTTTAAGTTTCATGAGTGAAACAAGGTCCTCCATCAGAAATTTGGAGGCACAAGTGGGCCAGCTGAGTAAGAAAATCACTGAAACTCCTCCTAGTACTCTCCCAAGCAATACAGAAGAGAATCCAAAAAGAGAGTGCAAGGCCATTGATATAATCAACATGGCCGAACCTAGAGAGGAAGGGGAGGACGTGAATCCTAATGAGGAAGACCTCATGGGACGTCTCCCAGACAAGAAGGAATTTCCTATTGAGGACCTGAAGGAATCTGAGGCTTATATGGAGACCATAGAGATTCCATTAAACCTCCTTCTGCCATTCATGAGCTCTGAAAACTATTACTCCTCTGAAGAGGATGAAGATGTAACTGGAGAGCAAGTTGCTCAATATCCATGAGCCATCATGAAGCTGAATGCCAAGGTGTTTGGTAATGAGACTTAGGAAGGTGAACCTCCCTTGCTCATTAGTGAACTAGATACATGAGTTCAACAAACGTTACTTCAAAAGAAACAAGATCCTAGTAAATTCCTAATACCTTGTACCATAGGCACCATGACCTTTGAGAAGGCTCTGTGTGACTTAGGGTCAGGCATCAATCTAATACCTCTCTCCGTAATAGAGAATCTAGGGATCATTGAGGTACAGCCTGCCACATTCTCATTAGAGATGGTAGACGGATCACAAAGACAAGCTTATGGATTAGTAGAGGACGTGTTAGTGAAGGTTAAATGCCTTTACATCCCTGCTGATTTCATAATCTTAGAGACTAGGAAGAATGAGGATGAAAGCATCATACTTGGAAGACCCTTCCTAGCCACAGCAGGAGCTGTGATTGATGTTAACAGAGGAGAATTAGTCCTTCAATTGAATGGGGACTACCTTGTGTTTAAAGCTCAAAGACATTCCTCTGCAACCATGGAGAGGAAGCATGAAAAGCTTCTCTCAATACAGAGTCAGCCAAAGTCCCCACAATCAAACTCTAAGTTTGGTGTTGGGAGGCCACAACCAAACTCTAAGTTTGGTATTGAACTCCCACATTCAAACTCTAAGTTTGGTGTTGGGAGTCCACAACATTGGCCTGATCACCTGTGAGGCTCCATGAGAACCCATTGTCAAGCTAGTGACATTAAAGAAGCGCTTATTGGGAGGCAACCCAATTTTTATTTATCTAATTCTATTTTTATATTTATTATTCTTTTATGTTTTATTAGGTTCAAGATCATGTGGAGTCACAAAAAAAATACTAAAATTAAAAACAGAATCAAAAATAGCAGAAGAAACAGCACACCCTGGAGGAAAGGCTTACTGGCGTTTAAACGCCAGTAAGGAGCATCTTTCTGGTGTTCAACGCCAGAACAAAGCATCTTTCTGGCGTTGAATGCCAAAAACAAGCAGCATTCTGGCGTTTAAACGCCAGGATTGCACCCTGAGGAAAGCTCGCGTTAAACGCCAAAAGCAAGCATGGAACTGGCGTTCAACGCCAGAAACATGCTGCAGACTGGCGTTGAATGCCCAAAACAAGCATAGAGCTGGCGTTTAACGCCAGAAACAAGCATCAATCTGGCGTTAAACACCAGGATTGCATGCAGAGGGCATTTTACATGCCTAATTGGTGCAGGGATGATAAATCCTTGACACCTTAGGATCTATGGACCCCACAGGATCCCCACCTACCTCAACTTGCCTTCTTTCTTCTTCACACAATCCAATAACACTCTTCCCCAAACACCCTTCACCAATCAACTCAATCTCTCTTCCCAATTACCCTTTCACCACTCACATCCATCCACTCTTCCCCATAAATCCCACCTACCTTCAAAATTCAAAATCTCTTTCCCACCCAAACCCACCCTAAATGGCCGAACCTACTCCCTCTCCCTTCACTATATAAACCCCTCTATCCTTCTTCATTTTTACACACCACAACCCTCTCTTTTTCACCTTAGCCGAAACCACACACCTCTCCCTTTCTTCCATATCCTCCTCTTCTTCTTCTTTTCTTTCTTCTTTTGCTCGAGAGCGAGCAATATTCTAAATTTGGTGTGGCAAAAGCATAGCTTTTTTATTTTTCCATAACCACTTGTGGCACCTAAGGCCGGAGAAACCTCTAGAAAAGGGAAAGGGAAGACAAAAACTTCCACCTCCGAGTCATGGGAGATGGAGAGATTCATCTCAAAAGTCCATCAAGACCACTTCTATGAAGTTGTGACCAAGAAGAAGGTGATCCCTGAGGTCCCTTTCAAGCTCAAGAAAATGAGTATCCAGAGATCCAACATGAGATCCAAAGAAGAGGTTGGAAAGTTCTGACCAACCCCATTCAACAAGTCAGAATCCTAATGGTTCAAGCGTTCTATGCCAATGCATGGATCACTAGGAACCATGATCAAAGTATGAACTTGAATCCAAAAGTTATCTTACAATGGTTCGGGGGAAATACTTAGATTTCAGTCCGGAAAATGTGAGGTTGGCGTTCAATTTGTCTATGATGCAAGAAAACGCACGTCCCTACACTAGAAGGGTCAACTTTGATCAAAGGTTGGACCAAGTCCTTATTGACATATGTGTGGAAGGAGCTCAATGAAAAAGAGACTCAAGAGGCAAGCCGGTTCAATTAAGAAGACTGGACCTTAAGCATGTGGCTAGAGGATGGTTGGAGTTTATCCAACGCTCCATTATCCTCACTAGCAACTGATCTGAAGTTACTGTGGATTAGGTCATCATGATCCATAGCATCATGATTGGAGAGGAAGTAGAAGTTTATAAAGTCATCTCTCTTGAATTCTACAAAATATCCGAAAAGTCATCCACCATGGCAAGGCTAGCTTTTTGATAGCGCGAAATTGTGATCAATACTTTTCACAACTCAAATAATCCCCGGTGATGAAACCAAAAACTTGGTGTTCAATACCATGGCATAAACACAACTTCGCACAACTAACCAGCAAGTGTACTGGGTCGTCCAAGTAATAAACCTTACGCGAGTAAGGGTCGATCCCACAGAGATTGTTGGTATGAAGCAAGCTATGGTCACCTTGTAAATCTCAGTCAGGCAAACTCACATGGATATGGGTGATATGCGAATAAAACATAAAGATAGAGATAGAGATACTTATGTAATTCATTGGTAGGAATTTCAGATAAGCGTATGAAGATGCTGTCCCTTTCGTCTCTCTGCTTTCCTACTGTCTTCATCCAATCCTTCTTACTCCTTTCCATGGCAAGCTTAAGCAAGGGTTTCACCGTTGTCAGTGGCTACCTCCCATCCTCTCAGTGGAAATGTTCAACGCACCCTGTCACGGCACGGCTATCCATCTGTCGGTTCTCGATCAGGCCGGAATAGAATCCAATGATTCTTTTGCGTCTGTCACTAACGCCCCGCCCTCAGGAGTTTGAAGCACGTCACAGTCATTCAATCATTGAATCCTACTCAGAATACCACAGACAAGGTTAGACCTTCCGGATTCTCTTGAATGCCGCCATCAGTTCTAGCCTATACCACGAAGACTCTGATCTCACGGAATGGCTGGCTCGTTTGTCAGGCGAGCACTCGGTTGTCAGGCGATCAACCATGCATCGTGTATCAGGAATCCAAGAGATATTCACCCAATCGAAGGTAGAACGGAGGTGGTTGTCAGTCACACGTTCATGGGTGAGAATGATGATGAGTGTCACGGATCATCACATTCATCAAGTTGAAGAACAAGTGATATCTTAGAACAAGAACAAGTGGAATTGAATAGAAGAACAATAGTAATTGCATTAATACTCGAGGTACAGCAGAGCTCCACACCTTAATCTATGGTGTGTAGAAACTCCACCGTTGAAGATACATAAGAACAAGGTCTAGGCATGGTCGAATGGCCAGCCTCCCAATGATCTAAGATAGCTTAAGAACAAAGATAGCTACCCCGATCTCTGTCAATACAATAGTAAAATGTCCTACTTATAGAGAACTAGTAACCTAGGGTGTACAGAGATGAGTAAATGACATAAAAATCCACTTCCGGGCCCACTTGGTGTGTGCTTGGGCTGAGCATTGAAGCATTTTCGTGTAGAGACTCTCCTTGGAGTTAAACGCCAGCTTTTATGCCAGTTTGGGCGTTTAACTCCCATTTTGGTGCCAGTTCCGGCGTTTAACGCTGGGATTTCTGAGGGTGACTTTGAACGCCGGTTTGGGCCATCAAATCTTGGGCAAAGTATGGACTATCATATATTGCTGGAAAGCCCAGGATGTATACTTTCCAACGCTGTTGAGAGCGCGCCAATTGGGCTTCTGTAGCTCCAGAAAATCCACTTCGAGTGCAGGGAGGTCAGAATCCAACAGCATCTACAGTCCTTTTCAGTCTCTGAATCAGATTTTTGCTCAGGTCCCTCAATTTCAGCCAGAAAATACCTGAAATCACAGAAAAACACACAAACTCATAGTAAAGTCCAGAAAAGTGAATTTTAACTAAAAACTAATAAAAATATACTAAAAACTAAATAGATCATACTAAAAACATACTAAAAACAATGCCAAAAAGCGTACAAATTATCCGCTCATCACAACACCAAACTTAAATTGTTGCTTGTCCTCAAGCAACTGAAAATTAAATAAGATAAAAAGAAGAGAATATGCAATGAATTCCAAAAACATCTATGAAGATCAGTATTAATTAGATGAGCGGGGCTTTTAGCTTTTTGCCTCTGAACAGTTTTGGCATCTCACTCTATCCTTTGAAATTCAGAATGATTGGCTTCTTTAGGAACTCAGAATCCAGATAGTGTTATTGATTCTCCTAGTTAAGTATGATGATTCTTGAACACAGCTACTTATTGAGTCTTGGCCGTGGCCCAAAGCACTCTGTCTTCCAGTATTACCACCGGATACATACATGCCACAGACACATAATTGGGTGAACCTTTTCAGATTGTGACCCAGCTTTGCTAGAGTCCCCAATTAGAGGTGTCCAGGGTTCTTAAGCACACTCTTTCTGCCTTGGATCACAACTCTATTTTTCTTTTTCTCTTTTCTTTTTTTTTTCGTTTTTCTCTTTTTTTTCGAAATTTTCTTCTTCTTTTTTTTTTCATTGCTTTTTCTTGCTTCAAGAATCATTTTTATGATTTTTCAGATCCTCAGTAATATGTCTCCTTTTTCATCATTCTTTCAAGAGCCAACATTCATGAACCACAAATTCAAAAGACATATGCACTGTTTAAGCATACATTCAGAAAACAAAAGCATTGCCACCACATCAAAATAATTAAACTGTTATAAAATTCAAAATTCATGCAATTCTTATCTTTTTCAATTAAGAACATTTTTTTATTCAAGAAAGGTGATGGATTCATAGGACATTCATAACTTTAAGGCATAGACACTAAGACACTAATGATCACAAGACACAAACATAGATAAACATAAGCATAATTTTCGAAAAACAGAAAAATAAAGAACAAGGAAATTAAAGAACGGGTCCACCTTAGTGATGGCGGCTCTTTCTTCCTCTTGAAGATCCTATGGAGTGCTTGAGCTCCTCAATGTCTCTTCCCTGTCTTTGTTGCTCTTCTCTCATGATTTTTTGATCTTCTCTAATTTCATGGAGGATGATGGAGTGTTCTTGATGCTCCACCCTTAGTTGTCCCATGTTGGAACTCAATTCTCCTAGGGAGGTGTTTAGTTGCTCCCAATAGTTTTGTGGAGGAAAGTGCATCCCTTGAGGAATCTCAGGGATCTCATGATGAGTGGGGTCTCTTGTGTGCTCCATCCTCTTCTTAGTGATGGGCTTGTCCTCATCAATGGGGATGTCTCCCTCTATGTCAACTCCAACTGAATAACAGAGGTGACAAATGAGATGAGGGAAGGCTAACCTTGCCAAGGTAGAGGACTTGTCCGCCACCTTATAGAGTTCTTGAGCTATAACCTTATGAACTTCTATTTCTTCTCCAATCACGATGCTATGGATCATGATAGCCCGGTCTATAGTAACTTCGGACCGGTTGCTAGTGGGAATGATTGAGCGTTGGATGAACTCCAACCATCCTCTAGCCACGGGTTTGAGGTCATGCCTTCTCAATTGAACCGGCTTCCCTCTTGAATCTCTCTTCCATTGGGCGCCCTCTTCACATATGACTGTGAGGACTTGGTCCAACCTTTGATCAAAGTTGACCCTTCTAGTGTAAGGATGTTCATCTCCTTGCATCATAGGCAAGTTGAATGCCAACCTTACATTTTCCGGACTAAAATCTAAGTATTTCCCCCGAACCATAGTAAGATAATTCTTTGGATCCGGGTTCACACTTTGATCATGGTTCTTGGTGATCCATGCATTGGCATAGAACTCTTGAACCATTAAGATTCCGACTTGTTGAATGGGGTTGGTAAGAACTTCCCAACCTCTTCTTTGGATCTCATGTCGGATCTCCGGATATTCACTCTTTTTGAGTGAAAAAGGGACCTCGGGGATCACCTTCTTCAAGGCCACAACTTCATAGAAGTGGTCTTGATGCACCCTTGAGATGAATCTCTCCATCTCCCATGACTCGGAGGTAGAAGCTTTTGCCTTCCCTTTCCTCTTTCTAGAGGTTTCTCCGGCCTTGGATGCCATAAATGGTTATGGAAAAACAAAAAACAATGCTTTTACCATACCAAACTTAAAAGGTTTGCTCGTCCTCGAGCAAAAGAAGAAAGAAGAGAGTAGAAGAAGAAGAAATGAGGAAGAAGGGAATGGCTATGTGTTCGGCCAGAAAGGGGGAGAAGTGGTGGTTAGGTTGTGTGAAAATGAAGGAGTGAAGAAGGGTTTATATAGGAGTGGGGGAGGGCTTGGTTCGGTCATGTATGGGAGGGTTTGGGAGGGAAAGTGGTTTGAATTTGAATGGTGAGGTAGGTGGGGTTTTATGAAGGATGGATGTGAGTGGTGAAGAGAAAGATGGGATTTGATAGGTGAAGGGTTTTTGGGGAAGAGGTGTTGAGGTGATTGGTGAATGGGTGAAGAAGAGAGAGAGTGGTAGGGTAGGTGGGGATCCTGTGGGGTCCACAGATCCTGAGGTGTCAAGGAAAAGTCATCCCTGCACCAAATGGCAAGCAAAATTACATTTTGAGCCAATTCTGGCATTAAACGCCGGGCTGGTGCCCATTTCTGACGTTTAACGCCAGCTTCTTGCCCTTTTCTGGCGTTTAACGCCAGTCTGGTGCCCCTTTCTGGCGTTAAACGCCCAGAATGGTGTCAGACTGGGCGTTAAACGCCCAACAGCTAGCCTTACTGGCGTTTAAACGCCAGCATGCTCTCCTCCAGGATGTGCTGTTTTTCTTTCTGCTTTTCATTCAGTTTTTGCTTTTTCCATTGATTTTGTGACTTCTCATGATCATCAACCTACAAAAAAAACATAAAATAACAAAAGAAAATAGTTAATTATAAAACATTGGGTTGCCTCCCAACAAGCGCTTCTTTAGTGTCAGTAGCTTGACAGAGGACTCTCATGGAGCCTCACAGATACTCAGAGCAATGTTGGAACCTCCCAACACCAAACTTAGAGTTTGAATGTGGGGGTTCAACACCAAACTTAGAAGTTGGTTGTGGCCTCCCAACACCAAACTTAGAGTTTGACTGTGGGGGCTCTGTGTGGCTCTGTTTTGAGAGAAGCTCTTCATGCTTCTTCTCCATGGTGACAGAGGGATATCCTTGAGCCTTAAACACCAAGGATTCTTCATTCACTTGAATGATCAACTCTCCTCTATCAACATCAATCACAGCCTTTGCTGTGGCTAGGAAGGGTCTGCCAAGGATGATGGATTCATCCATGCACTTCCCAGTCTCTAGGACTATGAAATCAACAGGGATGTAATGGTCTTCAACTTTTACCAGAACATCCTCTACAAGTCCATAGGCTTGTTTTCTTGAGTTGTCTGCCATCTCTAGTGAGATTTTTGCAGCTTGCACCTCAAAGATCCCTAGCTTCTCCATTACAGAGAGAGGCATGAGGTTTACACTTGACCCTAAGTCACACAAGGCCTTCTTGAAGGTCATGGTGCCTATGGTACAAGGTATTGAAAACTTCCCAGGATCCTGTCTCTTTTGAGGCAGTTTCTGCCTAGACAAGTCATTCAGTTCTTTGGTGAGCAAAGGAGGTTCATCCTCCCAAGTCTCATTTCCAAATAACTTGTCATTTAGCTTCATGATTGCTCCAAGGTATTTAGCAACTTGCTCTTCAGTGACATACTCATCCTCTTCAGAGGAAGAATACTCATCAGAGCTCATGAATGGCAGAAGTAAGTCCAATGGAATCTCTATGGTCTCATTTTGAGCCGCAGATTCCCATGGTTCCTCATTGGGGAACTCATTGGAGGCCAGTGGACGTCCATTGAGGCCTTCCTCAGTGGCGTTCATTGCCTCTCTTTCCTCTCCAAATTCGGCCATGTTGATGGCTTTGCACTCTCCTTTTGGATTTTCTTCTGTATTGCTTGGGAGAGTACTAGGAGGGAGTTCAGTAATTTTCTTGCTCAGCTGACCCACTTGTGCCTCCAAGTTTCTAATGGAGGACCTTGTTTCAGTCATGAAACTTTGAGTGGTTTTGATTAGATCAGAGACCATGGTTGCTAAGTCAGAGTTATTCTGCTTAGAACTCTCTATCTGTTGCTGAGAAGATGATGGAAAAGGTTTGCTATTGCTAAACATGTTTCTTCCACCATTATTATTGTTGAAACCTTGTTGAGGTCTCTGTTGATCCTTCCATGAAAAATTTGGATGATTTCTCCATGAAGGATTATAGGTGTTTCCATAGGGTTCTCCCATGTAGTTCACCTCTTCCATTGAAGGGTTCTCAGGATCATAAGCTTCTTCCTTAGATGAAGCTTTCTTAGTACTGCTTGGTGCATTTTGCATTCCAGACAGACTTTGAGAAATCATATTGACTTGTTGAGTCAATATTTTGTTCTGAGCCAATATGGCATTCAGAGTGTCAATCTCAAGAACTCATTTCTTCTGACTAGTCCCATTGTTCACAGGATTCCTTTCAGAAGTGTACATGAATTGGTTATTTGCAACCATTTCAATCAGCTCTTGAGCTTCTGTAGGCGTCTTCTTCAGATGAAGAGATCCTCCAGCAGAGCTATCCAAAGACATTTTGGATAGTTCAGACAGACTATCATAGAAAATACCTATGATGTTCCATTCAGAAAGCATATCAGATGGACACTTTCTGATTAATTGTTTGTATCTTTCCCAAGCTTCATAGAGGGATTCTCCTTCCTTCTGTCTGAAGGTTTGGACTTCCACTCTAAGCTTACTCAATTTTTGAGGTGGAAAGAACTTTGCCAAGAAGGCATTGACTAGCTTTTCCCAAGAGTCTAGGCTTTCTTTAGGTTGAGAGTCCAACCATGTTCTAGCTCTGTCTCTTACAGCAAAAGGGAATAGCATAAGTCTGTAGACCTCAGGGTCAACCCCATTAGTCTTGACAGTGTCACAGATTTGCAAGAACTCAGCCAAAAACTGATGAGGGTCTTCCAATGGAAGTCCATGGAACTTGCAATTCTGTTGCATTAGAGAAACTAATTGAGGCTTAAGCTCAAAGTTGTTTGCTCCAATGGCAGGGATAGAGATGCTTCTCCCATAGAAGTCGGGAGTAGGTGCAGTAAAGTCACCCAGCACCTTCCTTGCATTGTTGGCATTGTTGTTGTTTTCGGCTGCCATTTGTTCTTCTTCTTTGAAGATTTCTGTTAGGTCCTCTACAGAGAATTGTGCCTTAGCTTTTCTTAGCTTTTCGCTTCAAGGTCCTTTCAGGTTCAGGATCAGCCTCAACAAGAATGCTTTTGTCTTTGCTCCTGCTCATATGAAAGAGAAGAGAACAAGAAAATGTGAAATCCTCTATGTCACAGTATAGAGATTCCTTGAGGTGTCAGAGGAAAAGAAAAGTAGAAGGCAGAGGTAGATAATTCGAACTTATCAAAGAAGATGGAGTTCAAATTTTTGCATTAAGGAATAGTGTTAGTCCATAAATAGAAGGATGTGAGAAGAAGGGAAGTAATTTTCGAAAATTAAGTAAAAGATTTTGAAAACATTTTGAAAAAAAACACTACTTGATTTTCGAAAATAAAAGTGGGAAAGAAGTAAAGTGATTTTGAAAAAGATTTTGAAATTAGAAATAAAAAAGATTTGATTGAAAACTATTTTAAAAAAAATGTGATTGAGAAGATATGATTTGAAAAACATTTTAAAAGATTTGATTTTGAAAATTAATGACTTGGCTATCAAGAAATGATATGATTCAAACATTAAACCTTTCTCAACAGAAAAGGCAACATACTTGAAATGTTGAATCAAATCATTAACTGGTAGCAAGTATCTTTGAAAAAAAGAAAGAAATTGATTTTGGAAAAGATTTGATTGAAAAAAAAAGATTTGATTTTGAAAAGATTTTGAAAACTTGAAAAAAAATTGATTTGAAAACAAAATCTTCCCTCTTGTGCCATCCTGGCGTTAAACGCCCAGAATGGTGCACATTCTGGCGTTTAACGCCCAAAATGCTACCTTTTTGGGCGTTAAACGCCCAACCAGGTACCCTGGCTGGCGTTTAAACGCCAGTCTGTCTTCTTCACTGGGCATTTTGAACGCCCAGCTTTTTCTGTGCAATTCCTCTGCAGTTTGTTCTGAATCTTCAATTCTCTTGTATTATTGACTTGAGAAGACACAAATTAAAAATATTTTTGGATTTTTAATAATGAAGAATAATCAAAATGCAACTAAAATCAAATAACAATGCATGCAAGACACCAAACTTAGCAGTTTGTATACTACTGACACTAATGAGAATGCATATGAGACACATAAACACTCAAGTCAAAAGAATTCAAAGATCAGAGTAAGAAATCATCAAGAACAACTTGAAGATTAATGAAGACACATGCATGAGTGCAAGAAGAACAAAAACATGCAATTGACACCAAACTTAAAATGAGACTCTAGACTCAAACATGCAATATTTTTTGGTTTTTATAATTTTGTAAATTTTTTTGGATTTTCGAAAATTAAGTGGAAAAAGGTATCAAAATTCTTAATGAGAATTCCAGGAATCATGCAATGTTTAGTCTAAGACTCCGGTCCAGGAATTAGACATGGCTTCACAGCCAGCCAAGCTTTCAAAGAAAGCTTCGGTCCAAAACACTAGACATGGCCAATGGCAAGCCAAGCCTTAGCAGATCACTGCTCTAAAAGCAAGATTGATAGAAATCAACAAGCTTTTGTGATGATAAGTTGAAATCTCGGTCCAATGAAATTAGACATGGCCTCTCAGCCAGCCAGACTTCAACAAATCATCATGAAACTCTAGAATTCATCTTCAAGAATTCCGAAAAAAAATACCTAATCTAAGCAACAAGATGAACCGTCAGTTGTCCAAACTCAACAATCCCCGGCAACGGCGCCAAAAACTTGATAGCGTGAAATTGTGATCAATACTTTTCACAACTCAAATAATCCCCGGTGATGAAACCAAAAACTTGGTGTTCAATACCATGGCATAAACACAACTTCGCACAACTAACCAGCAAGTGTACTGGGTCGTCCAAGTAATAAACCTTACGCGAGTAAGGGTCGATCCCACAGAGATTGTTGGTATGAAGCAAGCTATGGTCACCTTGTAAATCTCAGTCAGGCAAACTCACATGGATATGGGTGATATGCGAATAAAACATAAAGATAGAGATAGAGATACTTATGTAATTCATTGGTAGGAATTTTAGATAAGCGTATGAAGATGATGTCCCTTTCGTCTCTCTGCTTTCCTACTGTCTTCATCCAATCCTTCTTACTCCTTTCCATGGCAAGCTTAAGCAAGGGTTTCACCGTTGTCAGTGGCTACCTCCCATCCTCTCAGTGGAAATGTTCAACGCACCCTGTCACGGCACGACTATCCATCTGTCGGTTCTCGATCAGGCCGGAATAGAATCCAATGATTCTTTTGCGTCTGTCACTAACGCCCCGCCCTCAGGAGTTTGAAGCACGTCACAGTCATTCAATCATTGAATCCTACTCAGAATACCACAGACAAGGTTAGACCTTCCGGATTCTCTTGAATGCCGCCATCAGTTCTAGCCTATACCACGAAGACTCTGATCTCACGGAATGGCTGGCTCGTTTGTCAGGCGAGCACTCGGTTGTCAGGCGATCAACCATGCATCGTGTATCAGGAATCCAAGAGATATTCACCCAATCGAAGGTAGAACGGAGGTGGTTGTCAGTCACACGTTCATGGGTGAGAATGATGATGAGTGTCACGGATCATCACATTCATCAAGTTGAAGAACAAGTGATATCTTAGAACAAGAACAAGCGGAATTGAATAGAAGAACAATAGTAATTGCATTAATACTCGAGGTACAGCAGAGCTCCACACCTTAATCTATGGTGTGTAGAAACTCCACCGTTGAAAATACATAAGAACAAGGTCTAGGCATGGCCGAATGGCCAGCCTCCCAATGATCTAAGATAGCTTAAGAACAAAGATAGCTACCCCGATCTCTGTCAATACAATAGTAAAAGGTCCTACTTATAGAGAACTAGTAACCTAGGGTGTACAGAGATGAGTAAATGACATAAAAATCCACTTCCGGGCCCACTTGGTGTGTGCTTGGGCTGAGCATTGAAGCATTTTCGTGTAGAGACTCTCCTTGGAGTTAAACGCCAGCTTTTATGCCAGTTTGGGCGTTTAACTCCCATTTTGGTGCCAGTTCCGGCGTTTAACGCTGGGATTTCTGAGGGTGACTTTGAACGTCAGTTTGGGCCATCAAATCTTGGGCAAAGTATGGACTATCATATATTGCTGGAAAGCCCAGGATGTCTACTTTCCAACGCCGTTGAGAGCGCGCCAATTGGGCTTCTGTAGCTCCATAAAATCCACTTCGAGTGCAGGAAGGTCAGAATCCAACAGCATCTGCAGTCCTTTTCAGTCTCTGAATCAGATTTTTGCTCAGGTCCCTCAATTTCAGCCAGAAAATACCTGAAATCACAGAAAAATACACAAACTCATAGTAAAGTCCAGAAAAGTAAATTTTAACTAAAAACTAATAAAAATATACTAAAAACTAACTAGATCATACTAAAAACATACTAAAAACAATGCCAAAAAGCGTACAAATTATCCGCTCATCACTTTTCCTCATCTTATTTGCCATCTATGCTACTCAGCTGGAGTTATCATAGAAGGAGACATCCTCATTGAAGAGGACAAGCCCATCACTAAAAAAAGGATGGAGCAAACAAGAGAGGCCATCCATGGATCTCAAGAGATGCATGAGGAAGCTCTCCTTGAGATGCCTCAAAGGATGCATTTTCCTCCAAATAACTATTGGGAACAACTCAACATTTCTCTAGAAGACTTGAGTTATAACATGGACCAACTAAGGGTAGAACACCAAGAGCACTCCATCATTCTCCATGAGATTAGAGAAGATCAAAGAGCAATGAGGGAGGAGCAACAAAGGCAAGGAAGAAACATAGAAGAGCTCAAGGACATCATTGGTCCTTCAAGAAGAAGGTGCCACCATCACTAAGGTGGACTCATTCCTTGTTCTTATTTCTCTATTTTTTGGTTTTTAAGCTTCATGTTTATCTATATTTGTGTCTTTACTACATGATCATTAGTGTCTAGTAACTATGTCTTAAGGCTATGAATAATTCCATGAATCTTTCACCTCTCTTAAATGAAAAATGTTTCTAATTCAAAAGAACAAGAAGTACATGAGTTTTGAATTTATCCTTGAAATTAGTTTAATTATATTAATGTGGTGACAATACTTTTTGTTTTCTGAATGAATGCTTGAACAGTGCATATTTTTTATCTTGTTATTTATGAATATTAAAATTGTTGGATCTTGAAAGAATGATGAACAAGAGAAATGTTATTGATGATCTAAAAAATCATAAAATTGATTCTTGAAGCAAGAAAAAGTAGTGAAGAACAAAGCTTGTGAAAAAAATGCGAAAAAAATAGAAAGAAAAAGAAAAAGCAAGCAGAAAAAGCCAATAGTCCTTAAAACCAAAAGGAAAGGGTAAAAAGGACCCAAGGCATTGAGCATCAATGGATAGGAGGGCCCAAGGAAATAAAATCCAGGCCTAAGCGGCTAAATCAAGCTGTCCTTAACCATGTGCTTGTGGCATGCAGGTCCAAGTGAAAAGCTTGTGACTGAGTGGTTAAAGTTGTGATTCAAAGCAAAAAGATTGTGCACCAAAAAGAGTGTGCTTAAGAGCTCTGGACACCTATAATTGGGGACTTTAGCAAAGCTGAGTCACAATCTGAAAAGGTTCACCCAGTCATGTGTCTGTGGCATTTATGTATCCGGTGGTAATACTGGAAAACAAAGTGCTCAGGGCCACAGCCAAGACTCATAAAAATAGATGTGTTCAAGAATCAACATACTTAACTAGGAGAATCAATAAACACTATCTGAACTCTGAGTTCCTATAGATGCCAATCATTCTAAACTTCAAAGGATAAAGTGAGATGCCAAAACTGTTCAGAGGCAAAAAGCTACAAGTCCCGCTCATCTAATTATAACTAATCTTCATTGATATTTTGAGATTTATAGTATATTCTCTTCTTTTTATCCTATTTAATTTTCAGTTGCTTGGGGACAAGCAACAATTTAAGTTTGGTGTTGTGATGAGCGGATAATTTATACGCTTTTTGGCATTATTTTTAGGTAGTTTTTAGTAGGATCTAGCTACTTTTGGGGATGTTTTCATTAATTTTTATGCTAAATTCACATTTTTGGACTTTACTATGAGTTTGTGTATTTTTCTGTGATTTCAGGTATTTTCTGGCTGAAATTGAGGGACCTGAGCAAAACTCTGATAAGGAGGTTGACAAAGGACTGCTGATGCTGTTGGAATCTGACCTCCCTGCACTCGAAATAGATTTTCTGGAGCTACAGAACTCCAAATGGCGCTCTCTCAACGGCGTTGGAAAGTAGATATCTAGAGCTTTCCAGAAATATATAATAGTTCATACTTTATTCAAGTTTAGATGACGCAAACTGGCGTTCAACTCCAGTTCCATGCTGTATTCTAGAGTCAAACGCCAGAAACACATCACAAACCAGAGTTAAATGCCAAAAATATGTTACAACTTGGTGTTTAACTCTAAAAGAAGCATCTGCACGTGTAAAGCTCAAGCTCAGCCCAAGCACACACCAAGTGGGCCCCGAAAGTGGATTTCTGCATCAATTACTTATTTCTGTAAACCCTAGTAGCTAATCTAGTATAAATAGGACTTTTTACTATTGTATTAGACATATGAGATTTTACATCTTTGATCACATTTGGGGGCTGGCCATTCGGCCATGCCTGGACCTTCATCACTTATGTATTTTCAACGGTGGAGTTTCTACATACCATAGATTAAGGGTGTGGAGCTCTACTGTACCTCGAGTTTTAATGCAATTACTACTATTTTCTATTCAATTCAGCTTATTCTTGTTCTAAGATATTCGTTGCACTTCAACCTGATGGATGTGATGATCCGTGACACTCATCATCATCCATCCTTATGAAGGCGTGATTGACAACCACTTCCGTTCTACCTTAGAACGAGTGCATATCTCTTGGATTCCTTGATCAGAATCTTCATGGTATAAGCTAGAATTATTGGCGGCCATTCCTGAGAATCCAGAAAGTCTAAACCTTGTCTGTGGTATTCCGAGTAGGATTCAGGGATTGAATGGTTGTGACGAGCTTCAAACTCGCGATTGTTGGGCGTGATGACAAACGCAAAAGAATCAATGGATTCTATTCCGACATGATCGAGAACCGACAAATGATTAGTCGTGCTGTGACAAGAGCATTTGGACCTTTTTTACTGAGAGGATGGGAAGTAGCCATTGACAACGGTGGTTCCCTACATACAGCTTGCCATAGAAAGGAGTATGAAGAATTGAAAGTAAGAAAGCAGTATGTTGTAGAGATTCAACAGGGACGAAGTATCTCTATACACTTATCTGATATTCCCACCAATGAATTACATAAGTATTTCTATCTTTATTTTATGCTTTATTTATTATTATTTTCGAAAACTCCATAACCATTTGAATCCGCCTAACTGAGATCTACAAGATGACCATAGCTTGCTTCATACCAACAATCTCCGTGGGATCGACCCTTACTCATGTAAGGTTTATTACTTGGACGACCCAGTGCACTTGCTGGTTAGTTGTACGGAGTTGTGACAAAGTGTGATTCACGTTTGAGAGCGCTACCAACTTTTTGGCGCCATTGTTGATGATCACAATTTTGTGCACCACCTGGTAAAGATCGACTAGGTGCCTTGGGGTACGGCAGGTACGTGACCAATGGTCATTTCCACCACAACGGAAATACTTGTCCTCTATTAATTTATTCTGCCCGATATTTCTTTCTTTATCCCACTTCTGGTGAGATCCTCTCTTTTGAATATAATTCCTTTTCCTTCCATAATTTTTCTTGCTACCAGAACCTTGCCATTTACCTCTTCTGGGGTAATGATTGAACGCATTTACTTCAGGAAATGGGGCGGCGCCAGCTGGACGCATTTCATGATTCTTTAAAAGCAACTCATTGTTGCGTTCAACAACAAGAAGGCAAGAAATTAGCTCAGAATATTTTTTAAACCCTTTTTTCTCGATACTGCTGCTGCAGGAGCACATTCGAGGCATGGAAGGTTGAGAAAGTTTTCTCCAACATATCATGATCAGTTATCTTTTCCCCACATAATTTCATTCGTGAGGTAATTCAAAACATTGCAGAATTATATTCACTAATGGATTTAAAATCTTGTAAATACAAGTGCGTCCATTCATATCGGGCTTGAGGAAGTATCACCGTTTTCTAATGATTATACCTTTCTTCAAAGTCTTTCCAAAGATCTGCAGGATCTTTTAATGTGAGATATTCATTTTTCAATCCTTCGTCAAGATGACGATGAAGAAAAATCATGGCTTTGGCTTTATCCTTCTGGGATGCATTATTTTTAGCCTTAATGGTATCTCCAAGATCCATTGAATCAAGATGAATTTCAGCATCTAGTGTCCATGATAAATAATTGTTTTCAGATATATCAAGAGCATTAAATTCAAGATGAGAGAGCTTCGACATAATGAAAATTTGTTACCTGAGTTTTCCTAAAAATTTGATCGGAGTCTCGTGCTGATAACGTGTTGTGAAATAAATAAATAAGGAAGATATAAATATAAGATAGAGAAATATAAATATAAAACTCTTGTATTAATGTTCACTAATATAATTATTTTGATATAATAAAAGTAACTTATATATTACTAATATAAGTAGTATTGTATGTAAAGAGAGAGAAGAGTATAAAAGAGAGAGAAATATTGCTCCGTAAAATAAAGATTATTATTGTTTGCTTGTGTTTTTCTCAGAGGCAATAGACCTCTATTTATACATGTATAGGGGAGTCTAATTTCAACATATATTTAAGATTATTCTTCCTTAAAAAAGTAAGCTCCACATAGGAATGGGCATCCACGTCCCATTCTTATCACAACAAACATAACATTTTCAATACACTTTTGTAAATTTTATTATGCACTAGTGTGACACATGCATATTATAATTAAGCAACTTTTAACATGTTATCAGGAGAGTAGTCAGAAGAGATGAATGTGTCTTGTTTAATGTTATCAAAGTATGACTTGATTCATCCATAAAGTAGTTTTTTAGTTTTTTTGTATAATTTATTTGTTTGTTGATTTGAAAATAATAGCTGATTTGGCAAAAATTGAGTGGTTAATTCTGAAATCTTGCCAAATAAGTAATGTTACTGACATGGTATTAGTAGGAGAAGAAAGATGTCTTAAAAGTAACAGTAAACTTATCCATTTATTTTTATATATTAAAAATAGATGTGAAATATAGCCAAGACCAAAAAAAAAAAAAAGAAAAAGTCTTAGGAACCAAATATTTTTATTAAAATTTGACCAGCACTTAACCAGTAAAAGAAAAGTGAATAATCCCACACCATTGAATATAATTGCACACCATTAAAAATACTAGTGATGACTAATTGATGGCTACAAATCACAAAAAATGTTGTCCCTAGCACTCTTAAAAAAATGTCAAAATGTAGCTCTACATAATTTTATTCTACCAAACATGTTAAAAATGAGCTGAAGCGTAGTTTGCAAACAAAAACATCTTTCACGCTAACTGGTGAAAGAACCCACATTCAACCAAGATTTTAGTCAAATTTCCCATTGTATTATTATTGTTCTAACATCTGAACTCTGGCAAAATGTTTTAATCCTATATTTAGTTAACTCTATTTATTTAACATTGCAATACTCCACAAGTCAGCTCTTTGTTTAGCTCACTACCAAACTAATTTAGTCATGAAGTGTTCAAGGGAATCATGGAAACAAGATCTAAGACTGAAACAATTCAGACAGCTTCCGGATGTAGCATGATTAACGAGACTGCAACACATTGCATCGGTATTCGCCCAATGCCCAGATAGGGAATATGTTTCTGTATGCAGCATAAGTGATCATGCAATTTCTGTTGAACACCCCCATGATTTCCTAACAAGAGAGAAAAGAAACATTGATTTAGTTGATTTCTTTTGCTATTTTAACAATTTAAATTAAATATAGAATGCAAGATATGGGGCTTTGAAGTCAATACCTCTTGTGGAAAGTCACCATTGTCCATCTGAAAATTTATCAAATATGCGGCTGCACGGTGCAATGGTTTTGGATCTCTTTTGGCCTGTTCACACATTTACATTCCACGTGAAATATAAAACTATATGATAAGAAAAATGCAAGATAACATGAATTTGCAAAGCATTGCCATGGGTTTTATCGGTGGGATATACATAAGCTATTTAAGTTTTTTAAAAACTATTGAAATGATAAATTATCCTACTTCAATGAGGAATGGATTTGGTGCAATAATAAACTAATCAGTTTAAAACCATGGCAGCAGCACAAAAGTAGCAAATATTTTGCTGTATATACCTGTCCAGCAGCAATGAGAGCTAGCAAGGCCCACGATGTGTTTACGAGATGAGCCCTATTGTTTTCAAGATTTGAATACACCTAAAAGACAAACATTGGGAAAAAAACTATAACTCTCAGCCTTTAGATTCTTGAAAGTAATAGAGTATTCTAACTGAATGTTACTTATAAACAAAATGCAATACGTTATATCAAAATTGTATCAATTTCATAAAATTCATCGTCTTATACTCTCCTTTCCTTCCTACACACTTCCCAGAAAGTTATAATCTCGACAACTTCTTTATCATGTTTATGCATGCACTACTCAAAAAAGACTCTCTCACAAGAAAATACTTAGTAGTTTTAGGGATTTCTAAGAAGAAAAATAAATGATATTAGCATTTAGAAGCAAAATTAACCTTATTTTGACAAGACAAATAACTCTCTCCCCAGCCACCATTTAAAAGTTGCTTAGACAGTAGAAATTCACAAGCTTTGCGGATGGCTGGGCAATCACTGTAACTCTTTCCAGTAGCAATCAACCCATTTATCCCAAACCATGTGGCATAGGTGAAGCAAACTCCCCATGAACCATACCTGTTAAGCATATTTGAGTAGTTTAGAGGTCTACTAAACTAACAGTTCCATTCATGCTAAAGCAAGAGGTCGAAACCACATGATGCATAAATCAACAATCAAATCAATAGAAAAAAAACTTGAAGATAGTGGTTTCTAAAATGGGAGTAGCAAACCATGAACCATCTGAAGCTTGAACGCTTTCAATATACGCAGTGGCTTTTTTAATACAGCGGCTTATTTCTTCTGGGCGATGCATGGGATATAATTTTCGAAATGATGCCAATGCTTGCAGAGAGGCTGATGTACATTCCACATAACTATAGCATATAGCAAATAGAAATATTAAAAGATTCAAATGATGGGTTAAGGGATAGGGAGAGGAATGCAAAAATTTATATTGAACAAGCATTTGATGGCTTACCAATAATCAATAACTATATCACCAAAAGTTTCCGCTGGGTTTATTATCTGACAAGAGAAAGCATTCATCTAAGTGTGTATCTAATCTTAATCCAAAATCAACTTCCTAAACTTTTAGGATCAACTTGTCAGCTGTAATTCCAAAATCTAGAGGAAAGGCCAAAAAGTTTTGTTCACAAACAACAATTTCAAAGTTGTAGCTTTTGTGGCATAACTTCAAATACATGTGCTTGCCGAATTGAGAAATGAATTTTGAGCAAAGATGGCAGAGGGAGAATTGACTACATTGTAGCAGATTTTCATACTTTATTATTCACATGGTGTAATTCAAGTAGGCTAATTTCTAATTATTCATAAAAGAAAGTTACCTCCAGCCATCTATATGATCGTGTGAGTTCATATGTTGCAAAGCCACCATCTTTGTTCTGAAGCATTAGGAAAATAAAATTAATAAATACATCTCTGGATAATAACATTGATTCTTCAAACAGATTCAATAAATTTTAAGGAAGCTATTTGCTCATGCACCATGGATCACAGTCAGACACACAAGATATTTAAAATAAATAAAAATTGATAGAAGAAATGAACAAATTAATGAGAAAGAAAAGGTTAAATAGAGAAAGGATACGGTATCTTTACAAGAAAGAAAAAGATAACATGAAGATTTTCTTCTTCCACCAATCTATGAATGATTTATTTTCTCAAACTATTCAAATAATCTAGCTTCAGCCAAGACAAGTCTATTACCTGCAATGAGAGCACGACATTAACAGCATCGTATAGCCTCTCTACTTCGATTGGCTCACCAGCAATCTTCGGTGAAATTTTGGAAAGTAATAGAGCAGCCTGAAAAATAGCATATTTATCAATGTGGCAGAATAAATTAAACAAATACAATTTCTTCTACTTTTTTCAATCAATAATTACTTTTAGTCCTTCAGATGTGCAATCAGATATCGGCCATCCATGATCTCTAGTTGAAAAAGGCCAAGCACCTTTGGAAATGTGACGGTACCAATAATTAAGATCACCTGGACAATCTTCTAAAACCTTTTGCAAGAAAAAGAGAAATGTTGATCAACAAGGGTGAACTAATGCAACAATAGTAATAAAAGTGTAAAAGTTACCTGTGATTTCTTAATAAATGAATGAGCTTTTTTAATAGTTTGGCCATATTCTTCAATGAGGTTAGATGAAATAATTGCTTGGACCGCAAATGCAGCATCCCATAATTGACTTCCATTGTATCCCTGCAACAAAAATTGGTTAAAAGTAAATTTCATGATGTAAGCTTTAACAAAAATTAGTTACAAGTAAATTATATGACCTTAAGAAAAGCCCAATAATGCTGCAACAATAGTTTCACATATTATTTATTTTGCACCATATAAATATCAACTTTACGTCCATATCATTCCTAATCATCTGTGAATATGTACAATTACATCAAAAACATCTTCTGATCACTCTGATAAGAGAGAATAGGTTGACTAATATGTGGACCTGCATTTTCATGCCATCTTCAGCAATCCACAAATAATCATTAAGCCTTGGAAGATGCAACTTGAAGTCCTCTGAATTTGGATCTTCTATCCAACAGCAAAGCATATTCAACACCTGATTGAGAACCATACAGAATAACATTAACAAGATATTTAGTATTTCATTTTTATCCCCAAAAATAAATGAATAAAAACTGTCAATATTTTTGCTAATTAAGTGCCCAGTTATATATATATATATATATATATATATATATATATATATATATATATATATATATATATATATATATATATATATATATATATAATAGGAACAACGAAGAGGTGCTTAGACATCCACAAAAAATATAATCAACAGTTCAACACTAAATGAAAATAACACAGTAAAAGTAAATCAATATGTAACCAAAGCCTAACAATTATTTTGGTCATCAGAGAAGGAAGTTATCCAAAGATGAATCGGAGGAGATTTCTAATACCCTAATGCAAAGGGTGGGAAGTTAAGAAACAATGAATAGTTGAAGGGAAACCTTGTGACTCCTGTTCCTTAACTCCCCTCTCAATAATTACCTTGTTTACAGGACCTATGCAAATATACCGAGTATTCTCATCTTCATAGTGTATATGCTTCATTACAGTCGTTAGAGCCCTTTCTCTCAATTTTTTTCCAGGCCAATGCATCATAATGGGCTCAACGACCTTGTGTAGAGTGGCCCAAAGAACATCCTGAATGAATGGATGAGGATAGTACAAGTCTTCCTGCATGAAACAAAGATAATCCTCTTGTAACATTATCTTTGCACAATTAAATTGGTAACAATTTTAGAGAAATCAAATGCTGATTTGCAATGCCGCATTGACGGAGTTCCCAACAATCTGACACTTTCCACCTACATTCTTTCACACAAGTTTAATTTCATCACAAAAGAAATGAGCCTCTGCATTACTCAAGCTTCAAGCAAAGGAGAATTTCAAATTTCAAACAATAGAGGACACTAAATATATAAAAACCATTATTGCATTATCACCTATCAGGTAAAGCTTTTTTTTGGAAAAATCAGTGCTTTAAAATAGAAATAACATGCTATAATGGTGGTTTATAATGGCATTATTCTAAGGATAATGATAAGCATATAAGAAATATCCTAGTAATTACTTGGTTGATAAGGGGGTGGCAAACAAAGTAGCCAGTAATAATAGTGACGTAATGGTTGCCACTGTAATTTGTAGATGGGTATTATGTGGGCATAAACAATAGTAATCAGTTTTGCTTGGATATAAGTTCTAGTATCAATTCAACAAGATAATCAACATATGATTTTGATGAGAAAAAGAAGCCAATACGAGGAACAAAGTGCAGATTCTATTTCCATACAATTGTTAACTACAAGAGAAAATTCTAAGTGTGGAAGCTCAAAAAGTTTTCACAACTTACAAGCATCACTAACCTTAGCACACAAATTACGAGCTTTATCCCAGTCTATATCATGATATGGTATGTTATAGAGCTCTTTTCTCAAAGATAACACTATTGGTGTGATTGGACCAACAAACCTCTTGCCATATAAGTAGGACACGGGCAAATAGACCATCCGGCAATGACACCACATCCTTCCTATATAGCACAAAAAATATAACTCAATGAAAAATACATATAACATTAAACAGTATTTAAGATAATTCACCCAAAAAAAATTACAATAAACATAGAAAACTAATTTTAAAATGATTCTCTATATAAGTAATCAACAATAGAAGTTATTCTTAAGAAATAAAGACTGCATACACTGCATGAAGTTACACATACTACTATACCAGCCTTTTATTCAGCAACCAGGATATACAGCACTTAATCATGACACAAAAGTTTTCAGATTGAACAACAAATAAATTCTATCACAAACGTTACATCGGAAGTCTTTTGTAAAACTTTATATTAAGTCATCTTGTTCAATCCAATTATATATGTATCTCTCCAACAACAAGATCAGGTTTCATGTTTAAGTTGAAAGGAGTTCTCACTATCATCTTGCAATTTGCTCTACTCCTGGGGTAAAAAATCCAACTAATATACAAAAGCTAATCATATCAGAAACTTGATCCATTTGTAAACATCCTAACAAGAAACACTCAACTGCAAAGCGTGGAAGAAAAATGAACTCTTAGAGACAATTTATCATTTAAGTAACAGTTCATTAACATTGATAACCACTTAAGTGGCCAGTTGTTCCTAAACTGGAAATATTTTTACCCACCTATTAGTTTATGTATTCTCTTTGAGCATATTGATGGATAAACAAATAGAATAAAGCATAATAACCTGGATGAAATGGGAGCAAGTATGGAAGTAGCCATATCTCAGGGGGCATGGGATTATTTCCTGACCATTCATGTGCCCCAAGCACCTATAATCAGGAAGTACAAAATAAAAAAAGTACACCATATACATTAGTAAAATTATTAAAAATGTCTTAATATTCATATGATTAAAATTTAAAAATAAAAAATAAAAAGACTCAAAGGTAGGCTAAGATTTTAACTGAAAGCCACATCTTCCCCCATGATGTTATGTAAGTAGCACCACCATGTGATTGAATCCAGTTACGTGCCTTCTCCATGTCCCCTCCTCCATCATTTGGTCCCTCACCAAGTAATCTTAGAACAACATAATTCAAGACAGAGCCAAACATGGTGCTTGGACCTTCAATATGCAAACCCCATCCACCATCCTTGTTCTGTAGTTACAGTTAACTAATGAGAATAATTTCTGGGACAAACCCAAAGATTAGGGAGAAGGATGGCACAAAACTCTTACCTGTTGATTATAGAGATATCGGCATATTTCCTTTTTATGTTCTTCTGTTAAGACTGCATTCAGTGCCCCAGTGACAGAAAGTGTAATTATCTGTTTGATTGGATATCCCAAACAGTATTAGATATCCACAGTTATCAAGTCAGAAGAAAAACAATGTCAAACATAATTGTAAAGGCAAAAGTTGCAGGATTGTCAAAAACAATGTGTTTCAAGGCCAGAATATGCATAATATAGCAATTAACCCAAACATTATTTGAGTTCTACAGTTACAGTTGGGAGGGAAGACAATTTCAAACACAATTTTGAAGGTTGAAGTTTCAGTATTGTCAAAAAGCATGTGTTTCAAGGTCATAATATATGAAATATAGCAATTAACAGAGAAAAAAATTTCACACAGAAAAAAAGATCAAGTGTTCAAAACAAAACTTACCAAGCCAGGCATAAGAAACATGGGACCTCCATAATCTCCAGGCCAGTGTCCATCGTCACTCTGGAGGGTTGAATGGAAAGTAATGGCCCTTTTTAATGTTCTTGTCACAGTCTCTTCAGTAACATCTTCAATATCTTTCACTCTGACTTTAGGTAAGACTTCACTAATTGGGTTCTCTTTTGCAAACTACAATGTTTTGTAAGAAACATCATTGAACTTAAAAGGATTGAATTTCTGATATCAGAAACTTATAGCTTTGATACCATAACAAAGCACAAAATATAATGTACAACCTCCCAATATAACAATATGATAAAATGATTATTTAAAATGTACTCACTTTAAAGATTTAAAAATCACTTCTGAATTGATTTCCACATTCGAAGAAGGAATAAATATCAAACAAGTACCCAGTATAGTAATAGCTGCTGCAATTTTCTAAGAAATTAATAAACTAGTTTAGTGTCTGACTGCTTAACAGCGAATAAAACCACAACTAAAAACAGAATTTATATAAGAGGGGATTATTATGCCAATAGCAACCAACTTTGTACACAAGGCTGAGAACTGCACAAGGATTAGTTCCGCACCCAAATGTAGCAGAGAAAACAACTCATGATCTTACCGTCCTAGACCCACCTATTCAAACTTATCATATGTTGTCTTCTCTAAATAAAGTATGAATCATTAATAAGTCTAATCCTTAAATTTTATCAAACAGGGACCACTAATCTAATCAAATGCTCTTGCAACTTTTGATACTTTATTTAAAAATAAAAAGAAATAAAAAAATTATAAAGTATAAATTATAAATAAATAAAACAAATTTACTTCAATATGATCATTCCAAAAGAATTGAGTGATACATAAAACATGAAAGAAACAAACAATGCAAAGTCACTAGCAGTATATTCATCAAAAAAGCATAAAAATACATTACTCGACAATCATCACATTTAATATAAAAATAAAATTTAACAAATGGCCAGTGACCAGCGGAATCATATTTGTCATGGAACCTCGAAGTAAAACAAAGATGCACAGTTTTATACAAAAACCAACTCAACTTAAAAATTAAATTAAATATCGATAAAATGCCGCCTAAACAACGCCAAATAAAAAATGTGACAAAAATGCAGGTACTATTGTAATTATGACTATAAGCACAATTATAATCACTATTATAAGTTCTACCAAGAATTATCATCATTATTATAATTACTAATCCTTTCGTCTTTACTATCTTTGGCAATGACATTAGAAAATGAGGAAAACAAAAACTCAAACACGCAATGATTGACTCCAAAAACAAAAATACAAAGAAACTAATCGCAAAAGAAAAAAAATAATCAAAACTCAAATGGAAATTAACATAAAAGAAAAACGAGTACCTGAATGCGCATGAGGAGATCAGCGCTATGCTTGTGTTCGAAGCGATTCTCGCGGAAACTCTTGCGAGCGGCTTCAATCTGAGCGAGCTCTTCTGGAGATACGAGATTAGGATCGAACTCCCAAATCTGGCGGCCAACATGATCGTTAAGTGTCCGAAACCATGGGCTTCCGCCGTCGGAAATCTTGAGCCTCCACATTCTCTTCGGTCTAAACGAAACGAGAACGGAAAGAAGTTTGAAAGTGACAGAGATTAAATGCAAATGCAAATGCAATTGCAAATACGAAAGTGAAAATGGAAATGGATGTGAAGGAAAGTATGTAGGAATGAGAGTAAGTACAGGCCACAGGGTTAAGAAGAAGCCACACGACGTTGTAGAAGCTGACCTGGCTCTAATGGTTGTTTGCTATTGATACCTCTTATGCAATAATTATAGTTTTTAATGTATTTATTATATATTTAATAAAAAATTAAAAACTCTTAATAATACTAAGGGACACTCTACTATACAGATATACAGATTTAAATTGTATAGAGAAAGAGTATAAATTTCTTTTATATTTATTTTTTATCATTTTATTATTGTTTAAAATATAGATCCTAAATTTTTTAATTTCTCTTTCATTCCATAAAAAGAAATCTGTAAACTTACATCTTTATCATATAATTCACATAATACTAATATTTAGCTAAACCTTTAAATATTTATGAATAAATACATAAATTAGCCTAATAAACTTTGGATTACGTATTTTAATCTTCAATATATTTTTATTATTTTAAAAACGTTAAAATTATTTTTATACATATATCAATAAATAAATTACTAACAAATTTTATTAAAAAATAATAAATTTTAAAATTTATTATTATAAGATAAATTAATTTTCTTATAAATGAACTAATATGTCTCGAATATCTTTAAAATAACAAAAATATTTTAAAGATTATTGGATCAATTTATTTGTATATTTATTCAATATTTGTTATAATCCGAATAAGGTTATATATGAAAAAAAATAGTTATTAGATAAACTATTTATATAAAATATATAATTTATTTGACAGTTGATTTTTTTTATATATAATATTTTTAATGTGGATATATGAAAAAGATTTTTACTATTTTAGGGACCATGTAATATAGGGGTGGGGGATTGGATGGACAGATGGAGCGTGCAAAGATAAATCGCCGCCATGAATGATGGGCCACTCAGTGTGTGTCTTGGAGCAAAACGTGGCTTTGGGTTTGGGTACATTTATTGCTGACTCTACCATTGACCGGGAGGCTTTCACCTTAAGAAATAGCAAATTGTTATCACTTATTAGTATGGGTTTTGATAACCTCAGATCATCTTCAACTGTAGTTTTTATTTTAATTTTATAAGATAATATACAAATATTTCTGAGATTATTTGTTATAAATAATAATTTTAAATTAAAAGTATAATTTGTACATAGTTGTCAGAATCGAATCGGTAATCGAATCAGTCAGGTTACTGGGTCATTAGGTCACTGATTCAACCGGTGGGTCACTGGTTGAACCAATAGAACTGGTCGTACGTAAATAAAAAATAAAAAATAGTAAAAAATTGAATAAAGTGACAATTAGATCGATTCTTAAAATTTTTTACTTCAGATTAATTAGCCCTTGAAAAAAAAATATCAATTTGATCCTTTAAGATAGTAAACGATGAACACATTACGCCCCTTCATTAATTTATCATGTGAAATTTAGTGGTGATGCTTATATGTCCCTACTAATTAGTTCTAAGTCAAAATCTTCGAAGACCTACTAACTCAATACTCTAAAAAATTTAAAATAAATATCTTTACTAACATTTTAATATGTAAATGTAAATATTAAAATATTTTATACTTATTTTAATAATTCTATAAATTCTAAATAATTAAAAAAATTGAGTATAAAACTAAAATTAAATTAAATAAATATAAAATAATTCAGTTGTGTAGTATATAATATATAGAATAATTAGCACCTAAGTTAATAAATGAACACACTAGCTTGGTGGTAATTTTTATGCTTGCCTTGTAAGGAGACATGGGTTTGATACCCATTGCATCCATTTTTGATATTCAAATGCTGCTGGAGCACCCAAGACCTGCATTTGTTGGGAGCACCATAGGATCGGTCGGTTCACGAATTGTATTGAACCCACCGGTTTGTGACGAACTATCCGGTTTTAAACTGTTCACATTTTTTTTCGATCCAAAGCTAAAACCGAACTGATCAAACTATTGGCTTACTGATTTTTCGGTCGAACCAGCCGGTCCAATCCGATTCTTACAACTATGATATAACTAATATTTAGTCTTAATTCAATTAAAATTTTATATTATTTTTAATTATTTTGTTAATATGATTATATAAATAGAAAAATTTTATTAGTTCTCTATTAAAATGATACCGGTTTCATTTTATCAATTAACTCGAATACATATTTTAATTTTAGATCAATATCTTTCTCAAAAAGTATCAAAAGTAATATTCTAAAAATACTTTATATTATTACATGCTTACCTTGTCACTAAACTATGTTATTTCCTGTTACTTTATATGCTAATTATTAATTATATAGTAAAAACATACAATAGTTTTATTAATATTATTTTAATTTTATAGTCACTTATATTTAAATTAATTATATTTTTTATTATTCATAATTATTAATATAAATATTATTAAACATATATAAATAAAAATATCAAATATTTTTATTAATTACAATATCATTATTCTTTTTACGATTATCTAATCTTTATTAAATATTATTTTTTAATAAAAATAATATAATAAATATAAACTAATTAGTTAGTTATTGAAATAAAAAATAGTTACTTTAATATGAAAATAAAATTAAAAAATTTTTATTATGAAAAAATACTAGAATTTTATATACTTATTTAATGATAACTGGATTATAACTTGTTGATTATAATTTGTTGAAGTGTGATTGTTTTTAAAATATTAGTGAAGATATTTATTTTAAATTTTAATTTTAGACTTTTAACTATTTTATATTTTTTATTTATGTAGGACCGGTTTTATCGGTTCAACCAATAACTTGTCAGTTAAACCAATAAAACAGTAAACTAATATTTTGACCGGTTTGATTACCAGTTCAGTTCTTACAACTATGACTAGAATAGAATTAATGCTACCATATTCATTGGCAACCCTTTCTAGCTACCAGTGTTGTAATAATCAGATCGGATCGGCCAGTTTGATTGAAAAACTGAACTCTCAATTGGTCCGGTCCAGTGATATGATCGTTTAAGGGTTAGAATCGATGAGAACTGCTCAAAACCGATGAGAATCGGTCAAAATTATTAGAAACCGATAAAAAGCCGGTCTAATTGAACCATTCTAAAAAAAATTTCAAAATTGTTGAATATGTGGCTTAAATATGGGTCCTCCATGTTATTGCATGCTTCCCTTGCCATTAATCTATGTTATTCCTTATTACTTTATATGCTAATTATTAGCTATATAATAAAAATATACAATAATTTTGTTAATATATTATTTTAATTTTATATTCGCTTATATTTAACTTAATTATATTTTTTATTATTTATAATTATTAATATAAATATTATTAAATATATAAATAAAAATATCAAATATTTATATTAATTACAATATCATTATTTTTCTTATGATTATATGATATTTATTAAATATTATTTATGAATAAAAAAATATAATAAATATAAATTAATTAGTTATTTATTGAAATAAAAATAGTTACTTTAGTATGAAAATAAAATTAAAAAATATTTATTATGAAAAAATACTGGAATTTTATATATTTATTCAATGATAATGAATTATAACTTGTTAATTATAATTTGTTAAAGTTTGATTGTTTTAAAAATATTAGTGAAGATATCTATTTTAAATTTTAATTTAGACTTTTGACTATTTTATATTTTTTTATTTACGTAGGACCGGTTCTATCAGTTGAACCAGTAACTTATTAGTTGAACTAATAAAATAGTAAACCAATAGCCTGATCGGTTCGATCACCTGTTCAGTTCTTTAGAATGGAATTAACTCTACCATATTCATTGGCAACCTTTCTTACCAATGTTGTAAGAATCGGATCGGACTGACCGGTTCGACTGAAAATCAAACCCTCAACTGGTTCGATCTAGTGATATGACTGTTTAAGGATTAAAATCGGTGAGAACTGCTCAAAAGCGGTGAGAACCGGTCAAAATTATTAAAAACCGATAAAAAACTGGTCCAATCGAACTGCTCTAAAGAAAATTTTAAAATTATTAAAAGATGTGGCTTGAACCTAGGTTCTCCATGTTATTACATGCTTTCCTTATCACTAAGTTATGTTATTCCTTGTTACTTTATATACTAATTATTAATTATATAGTGAAAACATACGATAATTTTTTACTTATATTTAAATTAATTATATTTTTATTATTCATAATTATTAATATAAATATTATTAAACATATATAAATAAAAAAATCAAATATTTTATTAATTACAATATCATTATTCTTTTTAGGATTATATGATATTTATTAAATATTATTTTTTAATAAAAATAATATAATAAATATAAACTAGTTAGTTAGTTATTGAAATAAAAAAATAGTTAATGTAGTATAAAAATAAAATTAAAAAATATTTATTATGAAAAAATACTAGAATTTTATATATTTATTTAATGATAACTAAATTATATAACTTGTTGATTATAATTTGTTAAAACTTGATTGTTTTTAAAATATTAGCGAAGACATTTATTTTAAATTTTAATTTTAGACTTTTGACTATTTTATATTTTTATTTACGTATGACCAGTTCTATCGGTTCAACTAGTAATTTATCGATTAAGACAATAAATCAATAACCAACAATCTGACTGGTTCGATTACCAGTTCAATTCTTACAACTATATTTCTTTCTTACAACTATATTTCTTACCTAACGAATGTGTTTCTACCGTAACCTAGTAGGTTTCTACTTGGATAATTCAATTTTTTAAACTTGGAGCAAGGTAGTATCAGAACTGGGTCTCTTTATCTCACATTTAGAGATTGTTTGGAAATCTATGAATTAAAAGTCACTCAAGAATTATAATTCTTTTCCTTATTTTGGAACAAGTAAAAAAAGAATGATTTAAACTTCTTTAAAAATTTTAATTCTCACTTTTCTCTCATTTACAAATCAGACTAAAAGAGGTTTGTTTTTGAAATCAATTCTCACACCAATTTAATTTAATATATCAAATGTCAAAAATATTTCTATTTAAATAAGTGGATGTTTAATAAAATATTTTTGTTAGAGACAAAATTGTAAAAGAAGAAAAGTTAACTCATGTAAGAGTTATCCTAAATCAAAGAATTGAATTCTATTCTATTAATATATTAAAGTCATTTCAAACCATAGAATTAAATTTTAAATAGAAATTAATTTTTTTCTTAAAAAAAATAAAATTCTTTTTTACACTCAAATACTTTTTAAACAAGCTCTTATTTTTAAGAATTAAAAAAGAAAATATTACATAAATTATGCTACAAATACATACTTTCCCTAAACTTCTATTAGGTCAGATTATACATGTATTAAGATGTTAATCTTTTATAAGAAAAAAAATTATTGTTAGGTTTTGTTGACAAAAGATTTTAAAAGTAATTTCTTAAGATATTATAAAGGTAAGAAGAATTTATTGAAATGGTAATGTTCATTTAGTAATATTAAAAGTAACTAGAAAAAGAATTTTAAAAAATTCACTATTATTATATATTCTTAGGTAGTACTTGATAGTAAAAAATAAAATAAAATAAAGGTATAAATGAGATAATAAAAAATAGGGTAATTAAGTGATTTATTTATTATAATATACTATTAAGGGTAGTAATAATGTCAATGGATAATAAGTGTAGTTAGAGTTTATTATAGAATCTGTTATATTTGTTGATTCATTGCTACGCATTCTCTGTTTCATACTTTTCCATATATATACATAAGTGCACTTAGAGATATTAGATTTTGCATGTATAAACTCTTCTTTTGCGAGTAATTCAGTTTTCTCTTCTCTGCCTTATGTGTTGTTCTTGCACATATGGTTGGAAGTAAGTTAAAGTTAATCCGTGAGTTAGTTCGATCTCAACTTATTAATCGTAGTTTCTTTTTTTTTTTCTCTAATAATGTAATGCACAATGTAATGCACGGATAAAGAATAATTGACTATTTGTATCCATGAGAGTTCAGAACGTTGACATTTATATTCATTGTAGATGAAAACTGACTTTGTAACCATGAGAGATGGCTCCGTGTGACAAAAGTAGCTTGGTTTGGATTGGCACCTGCTTCGGGGTTGAAAGATCCTAGGTGGTTCTGCGAATCTTCCAAAGCCCTGTCTACGTGGATCTGAATGTTTCTATATGAAGGTAATGCTTGAAATGAAAATCCTAGCAACTTGTCTTTCCCAATTCGAACCATACCCCCCCCAAAATGAAATATTGGTGAAATTCAAGCGCACCCACAGTTATTTCATAACCCCAGCAATGTCACCACGTAGATTTAACTCTGATGCAAATTTTGGAATTCGTAGCAGTTCTTTAAGTTCGAAGAAGATGAAGGAGAAGAAGCTCGACGGCAAATATTTCTGTGGGAGGGATGTTGTGTTGATGGAGTCTGGAACGATTACGAACCCTAACAGATGGTTCATTATATGTCCTCTATGGGCGCTAAGGGCCAGATGCTGCTGTTGTTGAGGTGAGACAATTATTTCTGAGTTTTAGTTGACAATGTGGGGCTTTTTTTTGTTTTCTAATACAAGAGATTGCAGATACTTTGTTTGGGTGGATGAATTCGAACAAGGATGGAAGGGCCTGACAAGATGTTTAGCCAAGAGAAAGTTCGAGCATTGTTATGCAATGCCTGATGATGGATTGACTCTCACTGTAGGGGAAAAATTAGCAAGCATCCTCAATGATGGCTAAGAAGATAGACAAATTTAGAGTTGAAATTTGGGGTAAAATTAGGGAAATTAGAGTGTTGATTACAACCGTTGCACTGGGGGTAGCGTTTTGTTTGTTTTGTGAGTTGTATTTGGTGATGAAATCATAAGACTTGTAAAATTGGAGATCTTTGTTTGTGATAGTTAAATTTTCGAATGATATTGGCATGATATGGATTGTTTCTAATCTATACTAGTTTGCTTTACATGTGATACATTGATGTAGATACACAGGGTTTGAACTTGTTGCTGCAATCTGAAATGATTCTGATAACGTTTAAAAGTAAACATTGCTGTTGAAAATGGACATTAACCTCACAGTTGTTGTTGGTGTAATTGTCCAACTTAGGGTATTCACTAAAATGAGTTCTGCTCCATTGTTTAGGGCTTATCTTATCCAGGTACTCCCAAGCCCCAGCATTGATCCTTTTTAGACTCTCCATGGCAGCATTGAAGTCTTGTGTTGTGGTTGCCTTGGCACAAGACCACATGCACATTTTCAGCTGCAAGTCACTCCATTTCTTGCGAAAGTTTTGTCATATATGCATTGCACAGAATCTGTGGTTGGCATTTGGGTAAATTTCTTGTACGGCTGGTATTAGCCCCTATAGGCATGCATGTAAGTAAACAGCTATCAGAAATCCAACAATCCAGAAACAGAATTGAATATTTAGCTAAACCAGATTCCAACATTCCAATATCAGTCCCATTACAAAATAGAATTGACTATTTAGCTAAACTAGATTCCAAATTTCCAGTATCAGTCTCATTCCAAAACATAATTAACTATAGCTAAACCAGATTCCAAAACATAATTAACTCTGAGGAAAAACTGCCGTCTGGTCAGTATTCTCGTCACTTGCTATGCTATGCAATTCCTCTTATTCATAGCAATGATGTCCAGGATTTTCATCAGAGAAATCATCCACATCAACGGGAACGTAGAAGGTTGGAGGCTTGTCCGGATCGGGGTTTGGGATGAAAGACTGGCCTGTAGGGGGCCCTCTTTGTTGATCTCCTATTGTTCACCTTTGGCCTTCCCTCAACCTCATCTGAAGGATTGCTCTGATCATTCTGGGGAGTCCTATTGGTCTCAGAGGGTGGGACTGTCTGAGGGATTGATTGTGAAAGTGGATTCCTATACGGATGTGGGGTGTATTGGGTTAGTTGTTCTGGTTGCAGAGACATTGGGTTCAGAAGAAGGTACCGAGTCTGAACAAACAGTGTGTGTTAGTTGCTGATCTTCTTGAATAGGTGGCTGGGAAGGTTGGGACTGAGTTGATGGTGGTTTATCTGGTATGACAGGTGTTGGGGGAGGCTGAGAAACCTGTCCTGCCTCATCATATCCTGAAAGTAGTGGGTCTGCTGTCTCCTGGGCCATACTGATATTGTCCTTTTTTTGGGCCTCAAAACCAGCCTGTTCATGTGCTTCATAGGCCTCTTTCCTACTCTGGGCCTCACTCCTTTTTTGTTCCTCCATCCCAACTTGCACGTTATGTATAATTTCAGCATCATCCTCATCTTCCACTACTATCAATCTTCTTTTTGGACTCTTTTTTTGGAGTTGGAACCCTTTTAGCACAGCGCTTTACTCTCATCTTTGATGGAGTCATGTTGTTCTCCTCAACTAACACGGACTCAGCCACCAGATGCTCTGTATATATATATTTATTCTGTTACTATTCTTCACAGCTGCCTCATACATTCTAACTATATACATGTCAACCCTTAGGTCCCTCAACCCATCATCAAGCTCCTTCCCAGGTTCCAGCCAGAAAAAATTAGTAACAGATGTATATCCTATGTCCTTCAGCAAATCAGATACAAAAAAACCATTCAAGGTATCAACATTAACCCTCTCTATCTCTGTGACTTCACCACCAACGTAACTAACCTTCCCACACGACCCTCTCTCAAACCGTCCTCTATAATTAATACACAGTGTTATATGGATGGTGGCCATTCCTGAAAGTGAAATAAACCAACACATTCTAAGAAAACAGTACATGTTACTACACCTAAAACAAACCCTAAATCAACTAATTTAGCAATTCTCAAACAGGATTTGATATGGTAATGTAATTTGTCTAACTAGTCTCAATGACATTTGAAATTAATCAACATTGGCAACGACATACCTCAACTCTCTGCCGACCAAGGGGACTGACCTCTACACCATCGATGACGAAATCCCTGGGTTCGATCTCTGCTAGCTATTCCTTGCATGTTCCTCTTTCATGTTTTCATGCTGATGGCTTGCTACTGCTCCGAATGGCTTTTCCGACTTGGGAATGACAGTGTTGAAAGCCGTAGCTTCAGGGTAATGGCTTGGGAGTGTTCCAGACGTCTTTTCCGAGTTGGAAACAAAACGACGATCTCTGCTAGGGCATCAGCATAGTTCCGCAAAACTTTCTTCAATCTCCCGCAAAATTTTCTTCGCAAAATTTGGCTTGGGAGGTTCGAAGAGCCGCGTAGGGTCCTACAAACCCAAAGCAAGTGCCAACCCAAGCCAGGCTACTTTTGTCACACGGAGTCCATCTCTCATGGTTACAAAGTCAGTTTCCATCTACAATGGGTACAAATAACAGCGTTTTGAACTCTCATGGGTACAAATGGTCAATTATTCCACGGATAAAGCAGATAATGAGTGGGGTTGGATGCAAAATGATAATCGCGAGATTAAAGTCTAACTTTTTGCTGTAGATTCAATATTAAAATCGATACATGGAGGACAGAAAATGTGGTCGAATGATACTAAATTGGAATAAAATAAAAAAAATGTTTTGTCCTAACAGTTGTGTGAAATCAGCATCACTCTATCGATATAAGCTATAAAAGTCGTCGTCATAAGTATTTTGATATAGTAAATAAATTAATAAAGTCACAAATTATACTCTTTTCTATATTATATCAATATTCAACATACATCATCGCAACATATCTTTTAGCTGTAGATTCAATATCAATAGATCATCATGCAAGAAAATGGCTCATCATCGGTTCTGATTTCTTCTTCGGTATGAGGTATGAGAATTTATCAATTTGATTTTTTCTTTTGCAAAACGTTAGACTTTAATCTCACGATTATCATTTTGCATCCAACCCCACTCATTATCTGCTCCGTGCATTACATTAATAATACTGGACCATACCAATAAAGCTACAACCTCGACTTTAGAGTAACCCACCGAACATATATCGAGCTGACAAGGAAATCTCGTTAAAACCAAACAACCCGAGAATCTCGCACCACTAAAGTTTGTATTCAAAATCATACTTAACTTTCCTAAAAATTCGAGCACTACCTCTGCAAACCATTGTAGATACTAACTCCACTCATGCATATAAGGCGAGCTACCCTTACAACACGGATCGAAAAAAGATACTACGAATGCTATCTATTCTAAAGAATAGCTACAATCTCACCACAATAATGTATTTTCTTATTTTTTCTCCTTCTAAAGGAAATTACTGACTTGAGCGTCGGAGTTTTTTTTGCAGGTTCCACGCCGCAGTCCAAGTTCTGGGGATAATTTTTCACTGATCACAACAGCTCGTGGAGCCGCGCACCACCGAGCTATAACTCAGAAGAATATCCTTTGATAGAACATTTAGCGCCCACCGTGGGGCCCAATTTATCTAACCCCACCATCTCCTGTACACTATTTTTATCTTTTTTACACAGGGTTACCCATCTTTGTGTATAGCGGATAACGGGGTTCAACAACCCATACAAGCCGACCTTATTGCTCAGATTACTGAGCTACAAGCTAAGGTTCAGAGGATAGCTGAATGGTCGTCTAAAAATCAGAATGACAAGCATGGCGAAGGAAATTAAACCCCAGTGGAAATAGTGCAAAATCACGGGAAGCAGAACCCTACGAAGTCACCCCAATGAATGAAAGGCTGACCATAGATAATCCATTCTCAAAAAGCATTGTCAAATTCCAAATGCCAAAGAATTTCATGCTGCCAACCGATTTCAAGCCATACTAAGGGTTTGGCAACCCTCAGGTCCACGTTAGAAATTTCAATCTATGATGTTTTTTAATGGTGTCTCTGAACCTATATTTTGCCGAGCATTTCCTACTTTCTTAGACGGTTCAGCATTACTTTGGTTTTCTAAGTTGCCTGCAGGTTCTATATCTTCTTTCGAGGAATTGGCACGATCTTTCATTGATTACTTTGCTGCGTCAAGGATATATGTACACGGGTCAGACTATCTAAGTACCATTAAGCAAGGCTAGCATGAGAGTTTAAAGGATTACATGACGCAATTTGTCAATGCGACCATGAAAATTCTCGACCTAAACCCAGAGGTCCACCTGCATGCCCTGAAGAGCGGCCTCAGATCTAGCAAGTTCCAAGAAATAATAGCTGTAACTAAACCAAGAACATTAGAAGAATTTCAAGAAAAAGCCATAGGTCAGATGGAAATTGAGGAGCTCAGAGAATCCCGGGGAGCCGACAAACAGCTACCTCGTCGGGAGGAGGAAAGGCACCCTAAGACACTAAACCACAAAGACCACAAAACATCTTTCAAGCTGACACCAAAGTACGATGCGTATACACAATTCAATACTAGAAGGGAATATATCATCAAAGAGATACTAAACGCAAAGATCATCAAACCTCCAAGTAGAGCAGCTTCATATCAAGATCAAAGATACGTTGACAAATCAAAGCACTGTGCTTTCCTCCAAAAGTTTGGTCACACCACTGACGAATGTGTGATCGCAAAAGATCTTTTAGAAAGATTGGTCAGGCAAGGCCATCTGGACAAATATATAAGCGGACGAATACAGCAAGGTCAATAAAGTTCAACCAATGTCCAGTCTGAGCAAAACCCGAACGCTACCGAGAAGGCTAAGAACCAACCCCCACCAACAAGGGGATTATTAATTGTATTTTAGGAGGGTTTGCAGGCGGCGAACAACAAGCTTGGCAAGGAAAAGAAGCTACCAGCAATGCTAATGATCCAAGGAATAGCAGAAGTCGTCCAACCGCCGAACATGTCCACCATAGCCTTCAAGCAATCTGACTACCAACCAAAATCCACCAATTTGGACGATCCAGTAGTCATTTCCATCTAAGCAGGAGATCTCCTAGTTAAGAAAGTCCTACTTGACCCGGGCAGCAGCACCGATGTCCTATTCTACTCCACCGTCCAAAAGATGAAGCTAAGTGACAAAATAATGCAACCTTCCTCGGAAGAATTGGTAGGATTCTTCGGGGAACAAATACCTATCCTCGGGAGCATATGGATGAAAGTAACAATGGGTGACTACCCTCTATCAACAACAAAAGACATGCAGTTCTTGGTGGTGTACTGCCCTAGTCCTTATAATGTCATTCTTGGTAGACCTTCTTTGAATTCTTTTGGTGCTATCATATCTACTATTCACCTTTGTGTCAAGTTTCAGGTACAGGGCAACCGGGTAGCCACTATACACTCCAATCAGAGGGAGGCTCGGCATTGTAACAATGAAAGTCTTAAAATTAGATCAGAAAATGCTCCAAGAACTGAGCTTCCGAGAAACACATTCAACGTGGCAAACATTTCAAACACAGCAGACCTTGATCCCAGAGAAGATCTTTGAGACAGGCCCTCACCAATAGATGATCTTGAAAAGGTATCATTAGACAATAATTACAATCATTTTACTTACATAAGCCACTCTATCCTTGCAGGAAATAAGGAAAACATCATCAACATACTCCAAAAAAATGTTGACCTCTTCGCATGGACTCCGGCAAACATGCCCAGCATCGACCCGAGCTTCATATGCCATACATTATAAATTGATCCAAAAATCCGACTTAGAAAAAGAAACATGGGCGACGAGAAATGGTCGCATGCCTGCAGGAAACTCAGAAACTATTACATGCAGAATTCATAAAAGAGCTGCGTTTTACAACGTGGTTGTCCAACTTTGTAATGATAAGAAAAGCCTCAGGTAAATGGTGAAGGTGTATAGACTTTCCTAATTTAAATAAGGCATGTCCAAAAGATGCTTACCCTCTCTCATGCATTGATAAACTTGTAGATAATGCCTCAGGTTATAATATTTTCAATTTCCTAGACGCATATTCATGCTATAACCAAATCCTAATGCATCCCAAGGATGAGGACAAAACAACTTTTATTACTAAACTAGGAAATTATTGTTATAAGGTTATGCCTTTTGGCTTATAGAATGTAGGTGCCACTTATCAATGACTCATGGACAAAGTTTTTAACAAACAAATAGGAAAGAATCTCGAGGTCTATGTTGATGACATGGTGGTCAAAACAGAATGAGACCAGAACCATGGAGTCGACCTAGAAGAAGTCTTCAAGCAAATAAGACAACATAACATGAGGCTTAACCCTGAAAAATGTGTCTTTAGAGTTAAAGGCGGCAAATTTCTCAGTTTCATGCTCATATTAAAAAGGCATTGAGGCAAACCCTGAGAAATGTGAAGCAATAATAAAAATGAGAAGTCCTCAAATAGTAAAAGAGGTACAACAATTAAATGGAAGACTAGCCGCATTATCTCGGTTCTTACAAGCAATATCCAATCATTCACAACACTTCTTCAACATACTCAAGAAACAGCAGCACTTCACATGGAACTCAGAATGAGAAATGGCCTTTCAGAAGCTTAAGACAATGTTGTCTTCACCACCGATCTTACAAAAACCAACCTCAGGTAAACCTTTATTTCTATATTTATCAGTTTCTTCTAATGCCATTAGCTCTGTTTTAGTCACAGAAGCAAAAGAAAAACAAGATTTAGTCTATTTCATCAGTAAGACATTACCGAATGCCAAGCTCAGATACCCACCAACGGAGAAACTAGCTTATGCCTTAATAGTCACGGCCAGAAGACTAAGGCACTATTTTCAAAGCAATACCATTGTGGTCAAGACAAGCCAACTTCTAAGGCAGATCTTAACAAGACCCGAGGTCTCTGGAAGAATGATAAATGGTCGATCAAGCTGTTCGAGTTTGACATTACATACGAACCTCCGACAGCCATCAAAGCACAATCCTTATCCGACTTCGTAGCTGAACTAGCAGAACAACAAGAACAATGTGACACATGGGAACTATATGTAGATGGGGCCTCAAATACAGAAGGATAAGGCGCTGGAGTACTACTCACCAACAACCACAACTTACATACCGAGCAATCTGTCTACTTCGCTTTTCAAACAAGCAACAACCAAGCCGAATACGAGGCACTTCTTGCCGGGCTCAGATTGGTTCAATCCTTGAACATCATACACCTACAAGTATACTACGACTCACTATTGGTCGTACATCAGGTAACAAAACACTTTCAGGTCCAAGATCAATTACTAGAAAAATATTTACATGATGGTAAAAGACCTCAGTTCTCAATTTAATTCATTTCAAATAACATATTACATATAGCTCGAGAACGGAATACCCGAGCAGATGCATTATCTAAACTAGCTATAACTAGGAAACTTATGATTGAATCTGTAATTTCTTAACTAACACTTGCTGAACCAAGTTTTAGCGGCAAATCTGTTCTATTTGTATCCTAGGAACAGAACTGGAGAACATTATACAAACACTAACTGAGTACAGAAAACAAACCAACCGGAATAACAAATCCAACCTTATTCAGAAGGTAGGCGGCATCCTTTACACTGATACGAGATGACATGTATAAAAGAGGCTTCTCTCAACCACTCTTACGTTGCCTAAATCGAGAATAATGCAAGGTCGTCATGGACAAGGTCCATGAGGGGGTATGCGGTAACCACATAGGAGGAATAAGCTTAGCATAAAAAATAGCCAGGGCAGAATATTACTAGCCAACAATGAAACAAGATTACATCAACAAAGTCAAAAGATGTGATAGCTGCCAGAAACATTCCTCAACCATACACAACCCAGCCGAGCTATTACACACCATGGAGGTAAGTTGGCCTTTCTACAAATGGGGGCTAGATATACTTGGACCATTCCCAAAAACCCCCGGCCAGGTAAAATTTTTGCTAGTAGCAATTGATTACTTTTCGATATGGATAGAGGCAATACCATTAGCCAAAATAGGAGCAGACAAAATTAAGTCATTTATCCGGAAGAACATTATTTGTCGCTTCAATTTTCCACATGCTATCATTATTGACAATGGTCGGCAGTTTACCGACTAAAGCTTAGCAACATTTTTGCAGGGGTTCAAGGTTAAGCACCATTTCTCTTCAGTAGAGCACCCACAAACGAATGGATTGGCCGAAATAGCAAATAAGGTGATCCTTAATGCCCTACGAAAAAAGCTCGGAGAAGTCAAAGGAGAATGGGCCGACCTCATTCCTGAAGTCCTATGGAGTTATAATACTACAAAACAAACCACCACACAGGAAACACGTTTCTGATTAGTCTATGGATCAGATGCAACAATTCCAGTCGAAATCGCTATGACTTCAACAAGGGCCGAGCATACAACATCGGACGATAATGACAAAACAAGGTTAACAGAATTGGACATGTAGACGAGGAAAGAAACAAAGCAGAAATGAGGCACAAGGCGATGCAGGAAATAATTAAATAGAAGTACAAAATGACCTCGTCTTCTGACGAACAGAAGAGGCCAGAAAAACTATTAGGCCATGGAAAGCTCGCGGCAACATGAAAGGACCATACCGCGTATCACAAGTACTCGGAAAAGGAGCATACGCACTGCAAACATTACAAGCAACCGATGTCCATGGTATCTGGAATGTTTCTTCATTAAAGAATTATTTTGTGTAAGATAATATAGGCCAGGGGAGTCACTTTTTTTCCTACTCACAAGGTTTTTCCCATACTAGATTTTTCTTGGAGAGGTTTTAATGAGGTCTCCCACCCCATATTACTCATATGTACAATTTCAACACTTCATTCATAATACAAACAAACATTTCCTATCTCATTTACAAGAATCAAATTACAATGTATAGCCAAATCAAACAAAAGTCCCCACACGGACCAAACTATTACTCAAATTTCAAGTCATTCAAAACAAGTTTCGTGAAACAAACCAACTACAATCTGTAGTACCATTCAAATACAAACAAAAAGCAAAAATTCAAACAAAAGTATAAACTAAACTGCCTTCCCAACGGAAGTGCTCTCATCTTGCTTCTCAGCTAATACATCATCGTCAACCAATTCACCATTATTGACAACTTTTGTCACATCCAACCTACTCACATCAGTATCAGGAGCAACCACCCCTACCTGAGCAACAGCTCGGTCAAAACCAAGCGTAAAAGTAGCTAACACCTCTTCCTCCAACTCTGGAATCCTCGCCTTCATTTTTTTTCATTTTTGGTAACACTAGCTTCCGAATCGTCCCTTAATGTTTTTGCCTCAGTCTCATAACTCTTCAGCTTGTCTTTCAAATTTCTAACCTCTGACCTTAATTTGTCCATTTTCACATCTTTTTCTTGCAAAGGCTCCTTTAACTTTTTAACCGCAGTAACATTTTCCTCTTCCAGAATAGCGTCAAGCTCGAATTTACGACCTATTGACAAATGCCAAGTCCTAATAACCTAACCAAAAACAAGAAGATCAGAGCATACAAAGACCAGAAACAAAAAACCACCACAAAAACGTAAACTAACCTGCAGATAGCACGCCACACCTATCTTACCAGCCTCATGAATAGTCTTAACATCTGAATCAACTTGAAATCTCATCAGCAACAGCCATAAAGGGATAGCCAGCCGACCATATTGAATTCCTAGGACCTTTCTTATAACCATGCAACACCACTTGGCTTTGGTAAGCGGCATCTATCTCCTCAGCAGTAAACAAACCGGCATTCTCCTTCAAGTCGGACAAATTAATAACTCAAGAAGATGCCTCACCCCTTTTCTTTTCAAAGGAACCTCCTGATTAACAGTATAAAGAATACCTATAGCCTCACTCTCCTTAGCTACATTAGTAGAAGAACCCTCTTTCTCCTTTTTCATAGCCTTAGAAAAAAAATCCTTAAGATTAGTCGTAGTTAAGGTTGGGGCTTTCTCACCTGCAAAGAAACAACAAAAACATTAGAACACAAAGTACATACCCCCCAAACTCAATCACACTGTATACAAAACCTATATTACTTAAATACTCCTCCATTGCCTCCCTATCTCCTTCAAGCTCCAATAACCTAGATATTGACAATAACTCTAACGAAGCCATAACAGAAACAAAAAAAATCCAAAATATAGTCCTCACTCTTCATCCTATTTTCACAATCCAAAATTTGCTTTGGTTCAGCACACCAGAAGACAGGAAACCTTTCACTCATAAGAGAATCCAAGAAAAAGGGGTAAAACTCCTTCTCAATCTATACCTTCACAAACATTTCTTTAAAATCTTGAAACGACTGTTTGTACAAGCTAAAGACACTTTGACCCGGGTAACTGCTCAAATTTATCCAACCCCGTTTCCAAATACCCTTCGCTTGGAATAAAGAAAAAAATAACCCCATCGACAGATAACACTCTAGATATTCCATTAAACATTCGAAAGCTTGGACGAAATCCTACGAATTGGGGTGCAACTGTGTTGGTGCACAGTTCAACTGAGCCAACACCCCACACTCAAAGTCAGTAAAAGGGAACCTCGTACCCAGTTTCGTCAACATGTAGGTGTAAATATAGAAGTATGACCAGTCAGACCTCCGTTCAAACACCCTATCACCCTCTTCGCAAGGAAGAAACTTCACCCAAAAATGTTCGCCATTCCTTATCCACCTAGCCTCATTTAACTGAGACACTAACTTAACAGTACTAAAAATAGACACACGATTCTTTACGTCACTGTCAACCCATCCATAGAGGTCCATTTCATCAGTCATAACAATTATCTTTTTTCCCATTACAAAACAAGAACAAGCAAAGACAGAAAGTACAAAAAGAAAACTACTAACCTTTCTTACTGATGATTCTCCTTTTTGTACAACTTTAAGAAGACAAACAGTTTCTTACAAACAAAAGGAAGTTACTAAGACACTAACACTTTTCAACTCCCCACTATCCGAACGGTCCTCCACAAACAAGACAGGGACCAACGAAAACAAATAAAGGATAAGCCTTTCAACAGCCCAATAGAAAAGCCCATAAAAAAAACATGTTGAACTTGTGGGCTCATACGATATATCCTCTCAGCTCATAATTCTTTAAAGCCAAGAATATCGAAACTCTACCTATTTCTTTTACAGGCTAAGTTTGGGGGGCTGTGGACCATACCTACAACCTCGGCTTTAGAGTAACCCACCGAGCATATATCGGGTTGACAAGGAAATCTCGTTAAAACCAAACGAGCCAAGAATCCCGCACCACTAAAGCTCGTATTTAAAATTATACTTAACTTTCCTAAAAATCCGAGCACTACCTCTACAAAACATTGCAGATACCAACTCCACTCATTTATATAATAAGGCGAGCTATCCTCACAACACAGATCGAAAAAAGATACTACGAATGCTATCTAATCTAGAGAACAGCTACAATCTCACCACAATAACATATTTTTTATTTTTTCTCCTTCTAAAGGAAATTACTGACTCGAGTATCAGAGTCTTTCTTGCAGGTTCTACGCCGCAGTCTAAGTTCTGGGGATAACTCTTCACTGATCATAACAGCTCGTGGAGTCGCGCACCGCCACTCAGAAGAATATCCTTTGATATAACAAATACTATTTAGCAAAAAAAAAAAATTAGAAACTACGATTTTAGGATGAGTTAATAGTCAAATTCGTTCTTGAAAGATCACCCATTCTTCAAATTAGGCTTCAAATAATTTTTTTTAGTCATATTAGTCATTAAAAGATAAAACGTAAGTCAAATTGGTCCTTCCGTTAGTTAGATGTTGACGTGTCATGTCAAGTGCCATGTGGTATGAAGACGTGGTAGGTTAATGCCACGTGTCACAAGATGATTGGTTGACATGTCAGGTCAGTGACACCTAACACGCCATGTGTTATTTGACATGTAAAAAAAATTATTTATAATAAAAATAGTCTCTAGAAGTGCAGATGTAAGTCATTTTCATTCCTAATTTTTTTATATAGTCGTTATGAAGAAAAAATAAAAAATTATATAAGGACTAATTTGATTAATTTTTAAAATTTCAGGAATGAAAATGACTTAGGTCTGAACTTTCAGAGACTATTTTGATTATAAATAACTTTGTTACATATCAAGTAACATGTGGCGTGCTATGTGTTATTGACCTGACAAATCAACCAATCATCTTATGACAAGTGGCATTAATCTACCACGTCATCATGCCACGTGACACTTAACTTGATATGTCATTATCTAACTAACGGAATGACCAATTTGACATATGTTTTATCTTTTAAAAACTAATATGACTAAAAAAAATCATTTGAGTACAAATTTAAAAAATGAGTAATTTTTTAGGAACGAATTTAACTATTAACCCGTTTTAGGATAAATTACTCAAAGCATCTCTTATTTTTTTAACACGTTTAATTTTATTAACGACAAAAAATTTTCAAAATATTTTAAATATCATAAAAATATCTAACATTATATATCCTCAAAAATATTTTTTTTTAATTTTAATATAATTTTTTATAAATATAATAAAAAAATAAAATATTTTTATTTTTAAAATTTGATAATTTTATACTAAATAATTTTTTTTTATTTTACTATAACAATAATATTTTTTATTTTATTTTTTATAATATTTTAAGAATATTCTTTTCGTTATCAAATTTAAAGGATATTTTTATCCGTGTTTTCAGAAAATTGAGAACAATTTTACTAGTTTAACACGGTTTTATTTATAAAAATACTCTTAAGCTTAAAATCCTTATTAAAAAATTAAAATATCATATATTTAACAAAATATATTTATTACCTTGACTATTTTACATTTGTTATCAATAATCACACACTAATTACCATAATTATAATGATCCGTTGGATAGGTATGTTAACTATTTATGGATGGTTGCATGACCTTCTTTAGAGCTCATGAGAAGCATCGTGAAGGTGCCTGCATGGTATAATTACACCCTGAGTGTGTAGTTACGTATACGTATGACCTAATTACTATATAATAATATTGGAGGTAGCATTAATTAAGAGATCAAAGAAGATAATAATGTGGAAGCTGAAGGTTTCAGAGAGGAAAGAGGAGAAGGAGTGGGTTAGAAGCATGAACAAGCATCTTGGAAGACAGTTTTGGGAGTTTGATCCACACCTTGGAACCCACCAACACCATCTTCAACTTCAACAACTTCGCCAACACTTCACCGATAACCGCTTCCAATCTAACCATTCCTCTGATCTCTTAATGAGATTTCAGGTCCATAATTACATAATTCTTTTTCTCTTTCATTTTTATTGTGATTTCTTTCTTAATTAAGTTTATATCTACCTATCTCATAATAAATTAATAATTATATTATATATACACTAAAATTAATTACTAAAATTATTCATAGTATATTTATGCATAAATATATTTATTATTTAATTTATTTTTAATATATATATATTAATTATAACGTATACCTTATACTAGTAAAAAATTTTAATAATTAATTTTAGTGTATAAATAATATTTTTATAAATTAATTAATTCTGTTAAGTAACTAATAATAATTAAATATGTGATTGATTGAGACCTAAATAAAGAATTTTGGCTTTTTAATTACTAGTTTTCAATCTAAATTTTAAGAATGAAAAAGTATTTTATGATATTTTTTTAAGAAGATATTCTTTTAGTCAAAATCGAATTAACAAAATGACATGCGGACATAAAAAATTAATTATTATATATTTTGTTTATATATATATATATTATTAAATTTATTATTACTGTATATTTTATATTTTAATATATATTTTATATGAATAACTGATTTGGTGTTAATTTCTATATGTACATAATATTGTTATATAATTAATAACTATATTTTCACTCTTTCTCCTTTTCATAAAAAAAAAATAAAAAAGATGCTTATTAATTAATTATTTGATTTCCTTTTTCTTAATATGGTAAATACATCATGTTGATTACAAAATTTGCTAGTCATGCATTTTTTAATATATAAATACATCATGTTGATTACATATGTAACATTGTATTTTTTTAATATATAAATAATAAAGGTGGAAACTCAGGTGCACTCGATTTCACGTGAAGTTGATACTGGAAAGTTGTTAGATAATTTGATTGATTTGACTAAATTTTAATCTAACATTCTCAGATATCAACTCCACGTGAAATCGACTTCACCTAAGTTTTCACCATAAATAAATGTATTTCTGGCAGAACGTATTATATTAGACCTTAATCACGAAAAAATCTTATTATATATGCGATAAATGGTAAAATTTGCAGGTTACATATTAAATTCATATTTATCATCAAATTTCACTACTAATTTTAATTTTTGTCTCAAATATACAAGTAAAATCTAAAATATCATTAAAGAAGCTATCAGCTATGTAAGTTCTTTTAACACCCTAAGCGAATAATCTTTTTGAGTTATATACTTATATATATTGTTCTTCAATTTAATCATTTTTAACAAAATTGCTGAAGCTGATGATTTAATTTTATCTATGTTTAATTTGCATATATATAGTTCGCGAGGGAAAAAGGGTTAAAGATGAATAACAACAACGTGAATAAGATTGAGAAGGTTGAAAGTGAAGAAGAAATAAAAGAGGAAGTAGTGAGAAAGACACTAAAAAGTGCATTGAGATCTTTGTCGACTCTGCAAACTGAGGATGGTTTCTGGCCTGGTGACTATGGTGGTCCTTTGTTCCTTTTACCCGGTTTGGTATGTAATTATTATCATTAATTAACTAATTAACATCTAATTAATTATAAATAATCTCTTCTTTTTTAGTAAAATTATATAAAAACCTAATTACAAATTTACTAAAATTATAAAGATTAAAAGAGTAATTACATCTATATAATATTAACCTGTATAATATTTTCTTATTTTTTGCTGGAAGTGTTTTTGTTTTATTTCTTGGTTGATGTTGGTGAGTTTGGAATCTAATTGGGTAGATTCTTGGTTGATTGGAGATGAATAAGACATTTTTTTTCCGAGGTAAGAACCTCTATTAACAAATTCATCACTTTAATTTCTAAAACCATCAATTTAATGTCTCCGAAATTATATAACTTGTAGTTTATTTTGGGAGTTAACAAAGATCAAATTATATATCTTTTGATTTTAAATTTTTTTTTAGTAAAATTAAATTAATATAAAAAATATGAATGATTTTATTTTTAACAATCAGTTTAGAATGTTAATGAATTATTATTGTTTTGTTAATTTCTCGTGTTAAATAGTACTTTAGTATAGTACGTAATATTTGTTTATTGTGTATGTGTTACTATGACATGTCACATCATATTATTAATCATTACATGACATATCAAGAAAGGTGGATATTCTAATAAAGATATTATAATTCTCTTCATGTGATTTTTTTTTTAAGTCTTGGATAATAGATTTTAGGATTAAATTTTAATATGTTATAAAAGTGTTATTTTTATTTAAAGTATGACTAAATCAATAAATTATATTTTTATACAAAGAATCTTTATAAAAAAATATTTTTCACACCTTCATTTGAGCAGCTCAAAAAACATGTTCAACGAAAATGATACAATAAATTAACAAACAACACTTAATCTGTTCCTTTTCTATATTGTTTGTGTATAAAAATATAAGACAATAAATATACATTCTTTTTAAATTAGTTAATGGTCCCCGTCTTATCTTATCATTCGTACATGGATTATATAAATTCTTAATTTATTATAAACTGGGTTGTTAATGAAGATGTATACGAGTGATTTTATGACTTAATATATGTTCTTTAGATAAATCGTGCTTTTTTACAAGTTTAATCTAATTTGTTATTAACGAGTAAGGACAGATAAATAGTTTCACGATTTGCTATAATTAAAAGAATTATGTAATTTTTAGCCTTCAAAAATTAGTTAGGGAAAAAGAATTTATGAAGATACTCTGTAAATTTAATCATGTTTTTAAAGTTAAAATTATAATATAGATTTGTATACTAATAAATATTATATTTATTTATTTTTATTATATTTATATATTAAAATTATTTTAAATATTAAAATTAATTTCATCAAAAAATAATATTTTTTGAAGCATGTAATTGTTAGAAATTATTTTTATTTTAATTTACTAAACATAATTACGGCAACTTTTGAAAAATTATACCAAATCGAAATGCACTTGGTAAGAGTAATAAAAATAATTACTTTATTTTTAATATAAGTAAATAGTTAAATTAAGCTTTAAAAATTATTTATTTTTTAAATTAATTTTTAAAAAAATTTAATTAAATTTATTTTTTAAAAATTTTAAGTTAATCATGTTAGTTCTTCTGTCATTTTTGTTGTTAATAGTGTTAGAATTTGCAGATGTAACATGTTAAATAATATCGTAACACATACCTAATAGTCTTAATTGGTGAATAACATGATAAGTTTATAAAATTAAATTAAATCAATATTAAATTAAGAAATTCTAATGTCTCAAGATCTCCTTAATTAGATTTTTATTTGATATAATTTTATGAACTAATTATGTTAATAATTAAAACTCCTAAACATATATTGTGGTGTCATTTAATATGTCATATTAGTAAACTTTGATACTGTCAATAAAAAAATGACAAAAAAACCAATGTGAATAACTTAAAATTTTTGAAGGATAATTTTGACTAAAAAAAATTCGAACACTAATTTAAAAAATAAATAATTTTTTAAAAACGACTATTTATTTTTTGTTAATATATTTAGATATTTAATACATTGATAGTATATTTAAAGTATAAAAAAAATTAATTTTTGAATGATGTGGTAGGTGATTGGATTATGGGTAACTGGAGCTATTAATGCTATCTTCTCGCCTGAGCATAAGCAAGAGATCCGGCGTTATTTGTTCAATCACCAGGTATTTCTATATATTACTGCTTTTCTTCTATATATCTAATTATCTATCTCGTTTAAAAGTTTGATATAAAAATTAACTGCATATAAATACATTGAATTTTGATTATATAAAAATTTAAGGAATATATGTTTACCATTCTGAAAATTGGAAGTGATTTAATTTCAAATCAAATTATTTTGTTGGAAATTAAACAAAAAATAAAAAATTGTTTCACTTAGAAATATCATAGAAGCCATTATTTGTTATTTCATTTTTTTCATTTCAATTCTAAAATTTTTGTGTTCTGAACGTCTAAGATCACAGATATTTGAAAATAAAAAATATTATATATATTATCAAATATTAATATATATTTTGTGGACCGACATACCCAAACATTATTACGCTGTATTGTTATTAAATTTTTTGGATACATGATGTATGATGTACGGATACTGACACGAATACAGGATACGACACGATATGAAACACATCGATAAAGACGGATCCAGAAATGATATTATGGGAGGGCCAATAATATATATAATATTAAAAATTATGTAAAAAAAATTATATAATATAAAATATATTACAAAAATATACGGATAGAGAATATTGTTCATACCCTGACCCAATGCAAAGGCCCAGGTCCAACTAAAAGGCCTAATCTAAAGGATTAGAGCCCAGCTAAGTGCCGACCTTCACATAAGAAGTCGGTGTCAACCACGACTTGGTTTGAAGAGGTCGGATATGAGATTAGCCGGCAGATAAACACTCATTCAAATGAGTAACCGCCCCTAAAATCTCTCTAACCGCCTCATAAAGCCATATCTTAACCTCCCCAAGATAATAGGGACGGTTACCACCCTAAAGATACGGCACTACACCAACGGTGGTTATTGGCTCACCACTATAAATACACTGACACCCCTCAGGTATCTCTAAGTCCAATACTCTCTAGACCTGCTTACACCCTTGCTAACTTAGGCATTGGAGTGTCCTTGCAGGTACCACCCCCCATTCACACGCGAGCACAAGTCGGACGGAGCCTCCCGAGTTGCGGACCTACCCGGAGTTCTCCTCCATTATACACTTGGGCCGCCAAACGCCATTCGTCGTATTAATCTCCGGTTGCCTACCGTAACATTGGCGCCGTTGCCGGGGACCCGAGAGATCATCCCTCGATGGCAGATAGATCCCATGAAGAAGGCCATGTCGAAACAGATTCTGAGCAAGAGAATCTAGACATGGGCCATGACAATGAAGACACAGCCCAACATCAAGACAATGATCAACACAGAGAGGGTACCTCCGGAGTAAAGAATCCGAAGGTAAATTCCTCAGATGGGCGTGAATCAGAAAAGGGCGGACCAGCTCACGTAGCTGAACTAATGGGATTGGTCCATAGCCGCCTGGAGCAATTGGAACAAGAGCGGGAGAGGCAAAAGGAAACCGAAAGGTACCTTAAAGAAGAGATGGAACGGCGAAAAGAGTTAGAAAGAAAACTCTTGCAGCTAGAATCCTCCCTCAAGAACTCCCGCGATGAAGGAGAAGATCAACTCCCAGGCGGAGAAGACCCTTTCAGCGAGGACATAATGAGGGCAAAAGTTCCAAGGAACTTCAAAAGCCCTGATATGGACCTCTATGATGGAACTACGGATCCAAAGCATCATCTTAGCAACTTCAAAAGTCGGATGTATCTAGCTGACGCCTCCGACGCTACGAGATGCAAGGCTTTCCCGACCACTTTATCGAAAGCAGCGATGAAGTGGTTCGATAGCCTTCCCCCAAGATCCATCACTAGTTTTGAAGACCTCTCAAGGAAATTCTTGATGAGGTTCTCAATCCAAAAGGATAAGGTAAAACATGCACCGAGCCTCCTGGGAATAAAACAGGAGGTCGGAGAGTCTTTACGAGCCTATATGGAAAGGTTCAACAAGGCATGTTTAGAGATCCAAGACCTGCCCACAGAGGCAGTGATAATGGGGTTAGTCAACGGACTTAGAGAGGGCCCCTTCTCACAGTCCATATCTAAAAGACACCCCGTTTCTCTAAGTGATGTACAGGAAAGGGCCGAGAAGTACATCAACATGGAAGAAAATGCAAAGCTAAGAGACCTGAGTTCGCGGCCTGGACCCACTTTCTCCTCTAGAGAGAGAGAAAGGGAAGTCAAGAAGAAGGAAGAGCCCGGTCTCGAGAGGCCCAGGAAGTATCACTCTTATACTCCTCTAAAGACTTCTATAGTGGACGTATACAGAGAGATTTGCAACACTGAAAGGCTGCCACCCCCAAGACCTATTAAAAATAAAAAAGGGAGAAGTCGCAGCGAGTATTGCGAGTACCATAAAATATATGGTCACTCCACCAACGACTGTTACGACCTCAAAAATGTGATAGAAAAGCTGGCTAGAGAAGGTCGGCTTGACAGATATCTCATGGAGAGGTCGGACACCCATGGAAAGAGAAAGCGAGATGATATGGACAGGAGAGATCCTCCACCACAGACCCCTGAGAGACACATCCACATGATCTCAGGAGGATTTGCGGGAGGTGGAATCACCAAATCTTCTCGCAAAAGACATCTCAAAAGAGTCTATCAGGTCGGGGATGAGACACCCGACCTCCCCACTATATCATTCACAAAAGAGGATGGGCAAGGAGTAATTCCTGGGCACGATGATCCCGTGGTGATAACCATGATCCTGGCCAATGCCCATCTCCACAGAACCCTAGTAGACCAAGGAAGCTCGGCGGACATCCTTTTCAAGCCCGCCTTCGACAAGCTAGGGTTGGATGAAAAAGAGTTGAGAGCCTACCCCGACACCCTATATGGATTAGGGGATACGCCAATAAAACCACTGGGATTTTTACCCCTTCACACCACTTTTGGAAGAGGGGAAAAATCAAGGACTCTGAGTATAGACTTCATAGTCATCGACGAAGGGTCAGCCTACAATGCCTTAATCGGCAGGACTACCCTTAATCGCCTCGGAGCAGTGGTATCCACCCCCCACCTTTGCATGAAATTCCCGACTCCAAGAGGAATAGCAACGGTGAGGGGAGATCAAAAATTGGCGAGAAAGTGCTACAATGAAAGCCTAAATTTGAGAGGAAAGGGCAAAGAAGTCCACACCATAGAGCTAGGCGGCACAAGGACCAGAGAAGAACTACGACCCCAGCCGGGAGGAAAAACCGAGGAGATACAAGTCGGTGAGGAGGAAGGAAAAAACACCCACATAGGAGCCAACCTAGGGGAAACCCTAAAACAAAGGTTGGGTGAACTCCTAAGAGCTAATTCCGACCTCTTCGCATGGAAGGCTTCCGACATGCCCGGGATTGATCCCGAGCTCATGTCCCACAAACTCTCGGTTTACCCAGGGTCCCGACCTGTACAGCAAAGGAGACGCAAGCTCGGCCCAGAGAGGGCCTCCATAGTAGAAGAGCAAGTACAGGCGCTCCTGGAAGCCGGCTTTATTAGGGAGGTCAAATACCCAACATGGCTAGCCAATGTAGTACTAGTCAAAAAACAAAATGGTAAATGGAGAATGTGCGTCGACTATACCGACTTGAATAAGGCATGTCCTAAGGACCCTTATCCCTTACCGAGTATTGATACCCTGGTGGACTCCAGCTCAGGGTACCAATACCTATCATTCATGGACGCCTACTCGGGATATAACCAAATCCCGATGCATGAACCCGACCAGGAGAAAACATCGTTCATCACACCAAAAGCCAACTATTGCTACGTGGTCATGCCATTCGGACTGAAGAATGCAGGAGCCACGTACCAAAGGCTGATGAACAAAGTGTTTTCCCCCCATCTAGGGAGCTTAATGGAGGTATACGTCGACGACATGTTAGTAAAAACCAAGCAAGAAGTCGACCTCTTAACCGACCTCTCACAAGTCTTCAGCACTATAAGGTTGCATGGGATGAGACTAAATCCCGCAAAATGCGCCTTCGCAGTAGAAGCAGGGAAATTTCTAGGCTTCATGCTAACACAAAGAGGGATTGAGGCCAATCCCGACAAATGCAGAGCCATCCTAGAAATGAAAAGTCCGACTTGTTTGAGAGAGGTTCAACAACTCAATGGCCGACTTGCAGCCCTCTCCAGGTTTTTGGCAGGATCGGCACTAAAATCCCGTCCATTATTCTCCCTATTAAGGAAGGGATGCCAGTTTGAATGGACTCCGGAATGTGAGGAGGCGTTCCAAGAGTTCAAAAAATTCTTAAGCCAACCTCCTATATTAACTCGACCAATATCGGGGAAAGACCTCGTCCTATACCTATCCGTCGCAAACAGGGCTGTCTCATCAGCCCTGATCAGAGAAGACGAGGTCGGGCAACACCCGGTCTATTTCACCAGTAAGGTTCTACAAGGTCCTGAGCTAAGGTACCACAAACTAGAGAAGTTTGCTTACTCCTTAGTGATAGCCTCACGAAGGCTACGACCTTACTTCCAGGCTCACACAATAAGAGTCCGTACGAACCAGCCCATGAAGCAAATCCTTCAAAAGACGGATGTTGCAGGGAGAATGGTTCAATGGGCGATAGAGCTCTCCGAGTTTGATTTAAGATACGAAACTCGGACTGCAATTAAAGCCCAGTGCCTCGCCGACTTCATTGCAGAATACGCAGGTGAACAAGAGGAAAAACCGACTACATGGGAACTCTATGTAGACGGATCCTCCAACAAGACGGGGAGCGGCGCAGGCATAATATTGGTAGATGGAAAAGGAACCCAGATAGAGGTCTCCTTAAAATTTGAATTTCCGGCTTCAAACAATCAGGCAGAATATGAGGCCTTGATTGCCGGATTAAAGTTAGCAGAAGAAGTTGGCGCTGCAAAGGTGATGATCTACAGCGACTCACAAGTGGTGACTTCCCAAATAAGCGGAGAATATCAGGCGAAGGACCCCAATATGAAGAAATACTTGGAAAAAACCTTGGAACACCTTGGGCACTTTGCGGAAACCGAGGTTAAGCACATAACTCGGGATCTAAATAGCAGAGCTGACGCCCTGTCCAAGTTAGCAAGTACCAAACCCGGAGGGAACAACAGAAGCCTGATTCAAGAAACCCTTCAAGAGCCCTCGGTATCAAAAACAGAAGATGAACAAGAGGTACTTGAGGTAGTCGGCCTAAACCTCGGATGGATGAATCCCCTAGTCGAATACCTGAAATTCGACATCCTCCCCAAAGAGGAGAAAGAAGCCAAAAAGATCCGAAGGGAAGCACAACATTATACTTTGGTGAGAAATGTCCTTTACAAAAGAGGGATATCAACACCATTGCTGAAGTGCGTACCGACCTCAAGAACCACCGAGGTGTTAGAGGAAGTACATAGTGGGATCTGCGGAAACCATCTCGGAGCAAGGTCGCTGGCCAGGAAAGTAATCCGAGCAGGATTCTATTGGCCGACCTTGCAGAAAGATGCAACAGACTTTGTGAAAAAATGCCAGCCATGCCAGATGCATGCAAATTTCCACGTGGCTCCACCAGAAGAGCTCATCAGTATAACTTCCCCCTGGCCTTTCGCAAAATGGGGAATGGATTTGTTAGGTCCTTTTCCCCAAGCACCAGGGCAAGTCAAATACTTGATCGTGGGAATAGATTACTTCACAAAGTGGATAGAAGCAGAACCATTAGCCACTATCACCGCTCAAAGAAGTCGCAGGTTCCTCTACAAAAACATTATCACAAGGTATGGAATACCTTATTCCATCACCACAGACAATGGAACCCAATTCACCGACTCCACCTTTAGAAATCTGGTAGCCAGTATGAAAATCAAGCATCAATTCACCTCGGTAGAACACCCACAAGCCAATGGGCAAGCCGAGGCAGCTAACAAGGTCATACTGGCAGGTTTGAAGAAGAGATTACAGGAAGCAAAGGGAGCTTGGACTGAAGAGCTCCCTCAAGTGCTGTGGGCTTATAGGACAACCCCCCAATCCGCCACAGGAGAAACACCCTTCCGACTAGTTTACGGCGTAGAAGCCATGATTCCTATAGAAATCAGTGAGCAAAGCCCAAGGGTAATTCTCCATGATGAGGTCGGAAATGTACAAGGGCACAAAGAGGAGCTCGACTTGCTCCCCGAAGTCCGAGAAAATGCCCAGATAAGAGAAGCGGCACTAAAGCAAAGGATGACTACCAGATACAACAAGAAAGTCATTCGAAGAACATTTGCCTTAGATGACTTGGTCCTAATCAGAAACGACATTGGAGTCAACAAATCAGGAGATGGAAAGCTCGCCGCAAATTGGAAAGGGCCATACAAAATCAAGGAAGTGTTAGGGAAAGGTTATTATAAAGTAACCGACCTGGACGGCACTGAGTTACCCAGGTCGTGGCATGCTTGTAATATGAAAAGGTACTACAGTTAGAAGCGAACTCTACTCCCTGATGTACTCTTTTCCCAACTTCATGATTTTTTCCCAAAAAAGGGTTTTTTCTGGAGAGGGGTTTTTAACGAGGCATCATAGTAGAGGCTAAGGGAAAAATGCTGTCAAGACCCTTAGTAGCAAAAAGGTACCTTCCCAATCAATAAAGATCTTTTTTAATATCTCTCTTAATATCCTCCTTTATTTTTGTAAGTCTTTCTACGAAACGCGCCGACTTAAGCTCGACAAAGCGTGAAAATCCCATGAACCGACCTAACATGGTCGTCAGGATGAAACGACGAGGTACAAGTCGGCGTAAAGAGGTTATATGAGTTGATCGTATTAAACTCGGGAACAGTCCGACTCATAAGTCGAAGACAAAAACCCGAGTAGAAAAACTCGGATATATTCCGAGTAAATGAAAACGCATCACAAAAATAACCTAAGTCATAAAAACTCACTAAAGCAAAGTTGAGTATAAAGGATAACAAAAGAGATAGGAAAACCTGAAAAAGCTTAAAGGTTGCATATAAGCCTTCGAATGAAAAAGGCTCGAGAAAACAATGCAAGCTAAAGTTTTTTTTCCGAAAAGATCAAACATATCCAAAACAGAAAAGCATGAGCACGCATAAGGTAACTTAAAACCCTTATCCAAAAAAGGGCATTTATTTTGTTTAAAACCCTTATCCAAAAAATGGCACAGATAGGAATATTTTGTTTACGGCCTTAAAAGGCCAGAAGAAAATTGTTCACAACCACCAACAAATAAATAGAAGTTTAAAAAAAAAAAAAGGGGGGGGACCCACAGGCCGGGCCCCCATATAGCCATGAAATAGAAATCATTTTTTCACAGGAGTAGAGGAATCACCACCACCAGGAGGAGCACCATCAGGACCAGGAGGAGGAGCCGAAGAGGAAGTCGGGGTAAGGATTGAAGAACTCGGAGCATCTTTGGGACGAGGAGGAGACTCTATAATCCTCTGCCCCCGAGTCTTTAGGTCTGACTCGGAAACGACCTCGGGAGCAGGAGGATCAACAATGGCGCCATCGATAACCACTTTGTCAGGATGAAGTGGAGAAAGATCTAAGTCGGGAGCTATAACCCTGACCTGCTCCAAGAAAATTCTCCAAGACTCCTCGGCGCCCTCGGCGATAGAGTCCTCCAACTCAGTATAAGCATTCCGAGAGTTCAGCAAATCCTTCCTCACGGCAACAATATCTTGAAATAAACTGTGGTAGCTCTCTTGCGCCGTTTTCCTCAAATTTGCCTCCAAGGTGCATTGAGCCCGCAGCTTACTCTCCTCCTCCTTAAGGTGATCCCTCTCCTTCCTCAGTCTATCTCTCTCCTCCTTCAACTCTTTTTCATGTTTTTCATAAATAAGAAGCCTCCCCTCTAGCTCCTCAACCTTCGAGGACGCCCCCAAAGAGCTGAGGGGAGCCTTCTCAAAAATGTCCAAAAGTTTGCTACAAACACCCGCTGTCCTGAAACTCTCCTCAGCCATGGCGGTAAGGTGGTTTCGAACAGAAACATCATCCATACTTATAAAAGGATAGATGTTCTTTCGGACGAATGCCAAAGCATCCGCCTTAACCCCACCATCAAAAGAAGAAGAGCCAGACTCTGAAGTCTTGCGCTTCTTCTTCTCGGGCTCAGAGAGAGTTTGGGCAGAAGGGGGTGGTCGGGGCAAACTTGAGGAAGAAATAACAAGGGGTTGAGAGGGAGTACTCATGTTCTTAGGAGGAGGAGGAGGAGGAGGTGGAGAGATGACCGTCTTGGCCCTAAGCCGGGACTTCGCCTTAGCCTCCTGGACCCTCTGGTAGGCCTCCTGAGCATTCTTTTTTGCCATATCTACAAAAGAAACAACCCAGTTACAAGTCGGTAAAATACAAGTCGGCGGAAACAACTCGGAAATAAGAAATGCATGCGCTACCTATACAAGACTGAACAAAAGTCGACGTCCCCTGAAGGATTTTCCTCGTGTCCAAGTATGGGGCCCTCCCCCATGCTTCTCGGAAAAACCCCACAACTGCCGCCTCCACCTCGTCCAGGTCATCTGGACCAATCTTTTCGCAAGGGGAGGCCGGCAACCAGTAAAGGGGAAAGCGAGGGGAGGAATGCTCGTCCAGGAAAAAGGGGTGGTGACCCTCTACGGCTTGAACTTTGAAAAAGAAGTTTTTGAAGTCGTGGAAAGATTCGTCAAAAAGGGTGAAAATCCTCCGACCTTGAATGGCTCGGAAGGATACCCATTGTTGCTTGTTGTTTAGCCCACTGAAGGGCTTAGTCATATGAAAAAGAAAGAAAAAAAATCCTCAAAGAGGTCGGGAAGTCCAGAGTATGGCTTATAAACTGATAAATCTTCAAAAAACCCCAAGAATTGGGGTGAAGTTGAGTAGGGACAACTTTACAGTGATGCAAGACGGATATCTCGAAATCTGAGAAAGGAAGAAAAACACTCAAACGGGTGATCATACATTCATACATGAAGAAAAAATGAGGGGCCGCCTCATTGACTCTCCCAAAACAAACCCGGTCTTCAGGACCCGGGGTTATCAGTTCATATTTGGGCTCGTCCTCCTCCGAAGTACAGAGCCTATGATGAGTACGAAGGTGAGTGATGAACTCAGCGTCGACTAACGGTTCCTCCCCAAGGACCGTCACGTCAACCCACTGAGAAAGAACATCTACAGAAGCTATTTTTTATACAAAGAAAAGTGGCAGAAACCTACAAAAAGGGAAAAAGAAAAAGAAAATCAAAAAACACGGCCACTAAAGAAGAGAGATTCGAAACTAGAATCTATAGGTCAACCTATCTACTCGCAAAACAAAACATGCAAACATAAAGCATGACATGGAAAAAGCAAAACTAACCTTTATTCGAAAATGAAGGTTGGAGAAGAACAGAAATCTTCGAACGCAAGGATGCAGCACGAACAAGATAAGGAGAAGTTTGAAAGATTGCAGAAACGGAAAATGGAAAGAGAGGGAAAGTATTTATAAATAGACTAAGGGGCATAATGGTAAAAAACGAGGTAGTCATTAATGAGATTGCACCGTTACCAAAGTCCTCAAATCCCTAAATGATCCCTCAACGGACACGGCGCTTGAATTGACGTAACTGTCAGAAACTAAAGGTCGCGAAAATCACGTCGGTTTCCAAGACCCGTGTTCTTTCAAACAAGTCGGCTACGCACCCGAGTTGAATACTTGAACCCAAACTTTGAAAGATTTGGGCTCAAGTAGGGGCACTGTTCATACCCTGGCCCAATGCAAAGGCCCAGGTCCAACTAAAAGGCCTAATCTAAAGGATTAGAGCCCAGCTAAGTGCCAACCTTCACATAAGAAGTCGGTGTCAACCACGACTTGGTCTGAAGAGGTCGGATATGAGATTAGCTGGCAGATAAACACTCATTCAAATGAGTAACCGCCCCTAAAATCTCTCTAACCGCCTCATAAAGCCATATCTTAACCTCCCCAAGATAATAGGGACGGTTACCACCTTAAAGATACGGCACTACACCAACGGTGGTTATTGGCTCACCACTATAAATACACTGACACCCCTCAGGTATCTCTAAGTCCAATACTCTCTAGACCTGCTTACACCCTTGCTAACTTAGGCATCGGAGTGTCCTTGCAGGTACCACCCCCCATTCACACGCGAGCACAAGTCGGACGGAGCCTCCCGAGTTGCGGACCTACCCGGAGTTCTCCTCCATTATACACTTGGGCCGCCAAACGCCATTCGTCGTATTAATCTCCGGTTACCTACCGTAACAAATATATTTTAAAATAAAAAAATATGTGTATACTTTTTACTAACGAAGTGGTCGATTTTTCGTATCATAAAATTTATCGATAATAGAATTTGTGTCAAATTTTTCAGTAATTTTCTTTAAAATATAATTAAAAGACAATTAGTAAGAAATTCATCTTTTATTTTATTTCTAAGTTATTTTTCATAATATTCATAATTGAAAAGGATCACTTAATCGTAGCAGTTGAAACAGAGAGAATTAATACCAAATGAATAAAAAAAACAACCACAAGAAAAAAAATTTACTTTATGAGATTTGAAAATTTTTATTTAATTAAAAAATAATAATAATAATAATATCTTTTTCAAATTTTTTTAATATTGTTACTTACTTTTTAGATATTAAAAATCATTAATATTTAAATTAGACTGAACTTTTATTTATATTAGATTAAATACTAAATAATTTTTTAAAAAAATTAAATTATACACGATAACTTATTACTATTAAAAAAAGTTGGGGGCTGAGGCCGCCACTCACCCCCTTATGTCTGTCCCTGCTGACACCGAAACGCGAATTTTAAAATCTTATAGGAAATACATATACATATAAAATATAAAGTATTTTTTAGATAAACCGTAATGATATTTAATATTTTACTGATATTAAAATATAAATTAATTTTTTAAATTATTTTTAATGTCTTATTTTAATTATATCAAGTATTTAAAATATTTTTTATTTTAATAAATAATAATATATACTATATCTAAATTTATTTTAAAAATATATATTAAGAATAAGATCGGACATGTTAATACGTGATGGTATTTAGATGTGTTCAAGTGTATTTAGAAAAGAATTTTTATTTTTTATTGAGACATATTTTAGACACAATAAACACACATCAAATAAATATTGATGAGTATTGTATTTAAAATATATCTGACATATATACACGACATCTCAAGTATTCGTATTTCATAGAACAATAAATAAGTAGGACCATATAGAGGTGCTTCATTTTAGTTAGTTGGGACATTGGTGACAAATGAACACGAGCAAGGACAGTTACATTATTCAATAATTCTAAGAAGCTCTTTATTTCATTTGTTGGAATATAATTTTTTGTACACATGCACCAGTCTTTGTGATTAGTATGTATCTGGACATACTGACACAAGAATTCGGTTAATTTAATTTGCTTTGATGAGAAATTGGAATTATTATTCTTAGCAAACATTACTTTATGCATATAAAATTTTAAATTCAAAATTGTTAAAATAAAATACAAATTCGACTGTCACTAAAACATTAGCTAGCTAGAGGCATTTTTTTCTTTTTATTTTATGTTTAGCGACCACCAATTTAATTGCCAAATCATCTGCCTGACGATTTTTTTGCTGTGACGGGAACAATGCATAATTATTAATTAATTAGTTTGGTTAATTTGTTATTATGGATCGGAGCATAGAACAAAGATGGAGGTTGGGGATTGCATATAGATGGGGAGAGCACAATGCTAAGCACAGCTTTGAATTATGTGACACTGAGATTGATCGGAGAAGACGTCGACGGCGGAGATGGCGCCATGCTCAAAGCAAGATCATGGATCCTCCATCGTGATGGTCTCACTTCTATTCCTTCATGGGGCAAACTCTGGCTTTCAGTAATAACTCATCTATTTCTCTATATAATATATTAAATTTAATTATTCTATTGGTTCTTATAATTTTATTAAATTTATAGTTAAATTTTTTTAATTATATTTATATATTATTTTTAATTTTATAATTAAATTTTTATTAATATAAAAAATATAAAAATTAATAAAATATTTTTTTTACAAATTAAAAATACTTATAATTAAAAATTTAATTAAATTTTTTTAACTACATATTTTTTAAGAAAAACATTCTATTAATTTTAATATTTTAATATAAAAATAAATTAATTATAAAATTAAAAATAATATAAAAATTTAATAAAACAAAAAATATAAAATATATATAAATTTAATAAAATTATAAAGACTAACAAAATAATTAAAACTATAAATATAGTATACCTTAATTAACTTTCGTTTAATTTCTAACTAGTTTAATTATGAATGATAATTTAAGGTCCCACTCCCATTTTAAAGTATGTCCAAAAGTAGTAGAAACAAGATAAATTATTCAATTTTATTAAATATAAAAATGGCAATTATTGTAGAATATAGTAGTAGTATAATTTGTTGTTGCAAATTGCAAGGGTTTTCGAAATAAAATATAATTTAATAAAATAAAAAGGTATGGTACGTACATTGTTATTAAATTAATATTAATATATAATAAGATGGGTTATTATTGGCATAGGTGCTTGGTGTATACGAATGGAGTGGCATGAACCCAATACCCCCAGAGCTATGGCTGCTTCCCTACTTTGTTCCTGCTCACCCTGGTTCATTCTCATTTATAATTTTATATCTCAAATCCAATATATAATATTACTGCCACATATATCAATCTTTTTTGTAATGATCTTACCAATAAATGTGACCTTAATTTCTGCTTATCACTTTAATAGAATATCTATCTTATTTTGTAGTTGGAGAGAACATACATTAATACATATACAAACTAAGAAATATAAATATAAAATAAGTAAAAAATAGTGTGTTTTAAGATTTCTTTTTGGATATTTTCTATATTTCTGAAAAATAGAGACCTAAGAAAATACAAGTTAAGCATAGTTTAAAAGGTTAAGTACGATTTTGATTCCTAATATAGAGGTCAAAAATTTATTTTGTCACTGATTTCATTTTCGCTATAAAATTGTCCCAAATGTTTAACTTAATTTTAAAATCGTTTTTTTTTTTACTAAATTTTTTATTTTCATTACCAAATTACCTCTAACTAAAAAGAATATTAAAAAAAAAACAGAAAAAGAGAAGGGAAGGTCGCGCTCTGGGGGTGTTTCCAAGAAAGAAGAAGGGGAAGAGGAAAGGGAAGGTGGGGAATCTCCTCGCCGCCACCGCTACTTTTTCGTTGCTGCTCCTTTCTTCCCCAGCACACATTCACACTATCAGTAAGAGAGAGGAGAGCAGAGGGAGAGAGAAAGAGAAGAGAGGAATGGAGTTGTTCTCGTCGCCACACCCCTGTCCTCGTCGCGATTCGCAGTGCCGCCGACCACCACAACTCCCTCCTCGTCGCGATTTGCAGCCCGCCACCGCCACATCGCCGTTCTCGTCACAATTTGAGGCGTCGCCAACACTGTCGCAGTCCTTTCCACGCGATCTGCCACTACCACCACAGCTCTCCTCCCCTCGCGATTCGCAGTTCGCTGCCGCAGCCCCTCTTCCCCACCACCGCCGCAGCCCTTTCCCTTGCGATTTGCAGATCTCCCTGCAGTGCTGTTTCAATTTTTTATTCTTTTTTCTTTAATTTTTCAGATTTAAAAAAGGTGTTTTGCTTCTATTTGTTCTATTGTTGTTGTTGTTGATGCTTCTAATTGCTTCTGTTTATTCCTTTTTATTCCATTGTTGTTGTTGCATTGATGCTTCTGGTTGCTTCTGCTTCTGCCTATTTTTGCTTCTGCTTTTGTTGTTGTTCTGATTTCATTATCCATTGTTATTATTGTTATTGTTGTTCTTCTGGTTGTTGTTATTTGATTGTTATTGATTTTGCTTCTATTTTCTGTTTTTGTCTTCTTTTGATTCTGCTTTTGCTTGTGTCTCTGCTTCTGATTGATTTTGGGGAAGAAGAGGGGAGAGGTATTTTTGTCGGAAAGACAATTTTAAAACTAAGTTAAATCTTTAGGACTATTTTGTAGCAAAAAAAGGCCGAAGACGAAATAAATTTTCGACCTCTACGCTAGGAACCAAAATCGTACTTAACCCTAATTTAAATGCTTAAAATTCTAAATTAAAGTTAGACCCTAATTCCGGCAGGAAGATAGATACCTACTTAAACTTTTGTTTTTTTTTTATTAAAATTAAAATTTACCGTACCTTTCAAATTTTAATAATATATATTGCTTTGAAAGGTCCAAAAATAATGTTGAAGAATTATATAATTTTTTTATATATTGAAACAGAAGTTTGAAATCACATATTAATTATTATTTCACCTACTTAAAATTGATATATATATTTAAGTTGAATAAACTTTTTATTTAACTCTTAAAGTCGTTTAATATTATGACTCTGAATAAGTTCATTGATCATGAAAATTTTTATCAGATCAATCAATTCAACTATTCAAAAAGTATGCAATTTTAATTTACGTTTTTAATTCAACATAAAAGTTCATCTGCTCTTGAATTTGATAATAACAATAAATAATAAATAAAGAAGGTACGTAATGTAAGTATGCATGTAACGTACAAATAAATAAATAAATTTGATACAATAATTGCAGGAAGGATGTGGTGTCACACTCGAATGGTGTATCTTCCCATGTCTTATTTATATGGTAGAAGATTTGTGGGTCCAATTAATGGGATTATTTTGTCCCTCAGAAGAGAATTGTACACCCTTCCTTATCATCTAATCGATTGGACCCAAGCTAGAAATCTATGTGCTAAGGTACTAATTATAATGTTATTATATTCATTTTAGTTAATTACTTTTTTGGCTATGTATGTTTTCATTTCATCTCATTTTAAATTCTTCATCCCATTTCGTAAAAAAAATGTCTTAGAATTTTTGTATTATTCTTATTCTTATTATAATGAAAAGTGTATACTTACTATTGTTATTATTATTATTGCAGGAAGATATGTATAGACAACGGTCAAAGGTGCAGGAAATAATTTGGGGTATTTTTGGTGTTCATGAAAATATGGGGGAGCCTCTTCTCATGCACTGGCCTTTCTCAAAACTAAGGCAGAAAGCATTAAATCATGTAATGCAACATATACACTATGAGGATCAAAACACAAATTACATATGCATTGGTCCTGTTAGTAAGGTAATGCTATTATTACCATTATTTAATTTTTCTATTATTATTATTTACTCAAAGTTTTTAAATAAGGAATTAGTTAAAAGTAACATTTTTTTATGTTTTTAATTCATTTAATGTATAAAATGATAGAAACAAGAGACTGAGAAAATGATGTGAAAAGTGTATTATTGAGTTGTCTGTCAGGTACAATATACAAGGAGTATTTATAGGTGCTAAATGAATCAAAGTAATAAAGACATAGAATCCTACAATTAATGTACAGATATGCTATATAAATATAGACGATGCTAATTGATCTAAATTGATTCTAATGATTCTCTAACATCCCCCCTCAAACTCAAGTGGGAGCTAATGATACCAACTTGAGTTTGGATAACAAAATCCGAAAGCGAGTCGGGTGATGAGCTTTCGTGAAAATATCAGCAGTCTGATCCAGTGTCCCAACAGCAATGAGACGAACAGCATCAATAAGGATTCGTTGCCGAACAAAATGACAATCAATCTCAATGTGTTTGGTGCGTTCATGAAACACATCATTATGGGCAATCTGAATAGCACTGCGGTTATCACAAAAGACATCAGTGGGGGACGACTGAGGAGCACCCAGATCTTCGAGAAGCCAACGAACCGAGATAACCTCCGCAGTGGTGTCAGCAAGGGCACGGTACTCAGCTTCTGTGCTTGAGCGAGCAGTGAACGTTTGCTTCTTAGCACGCCAAGAGATGAGAGCGTCGCCAAGAAACAAACAATAACCAGTAGTAGAACGACGATCAGTGGGATCACCAGCCCAATCAGCATCAGAGTATGCCTGAAGGGTCAAAGAGGAATGGGCAGAAAAATAAAGGCCATGAAAAAGAGTGCCTTTGACATACCGAAGAATGCGAAGAACTGCCGCATAGTGAGTAGTACGGGGAGCAGACAAGAACTGGCTGAGAACATGAACTGGATAGGCAATGTCTGGTCGGGTGACAGTCAAGTAGACGAGACCGCCAACTAACTGGCGATAAAGTGTCGGATTATCCAAAACAGTGCCATCCATAGGAGTAAATCGAACATTAGGCTCAAGAGGAGTAGATTCGGTGCGACTATCTGTAATCCCAGCGCGAGCAAGGAGATCTGAAGCATACTTAGCCTGAGAGAGATAAATGCCATCATCTGTGGAGATGACCTCGAGACCAAGAAAATAGCTGAGAGAACCAAGATCCTTCATTTCAAAAGTACGCTGAAGTGAGGTCTTGAGATCAGAGATACCATCAACATCATCTCCAGTAATGATCATGTCATCAACATACAAAAGTAGAAGAACAACTCCACGGTCGCTTTTACGAATGAAAAGCGCATTCTCATGAGGACTAGAAATAAAGCCAAGACTGCATATGGTAGTGCTGAACTTGTCAAACCATTCACGAGGAGCTTGCTTAAGTCCATAAAGTGCCTTGCGAAGGAGACAAACCTTACTGGAAGGACAAGGATATCCTGGAGGTGGTTTCATATAGACTCTCTGTTTCAAATCCCCATTAAGAAATGCATTCTTCACATCCATCTGACTGAGAGACCATCTTTTAACCGCAGCAATGGCAAGGAGAGCTCTAACAGACGTAAGGCGAGCAACAGGAGCAAAAGTCTCTTCATAATCAATACCATACTCTTGCGTACAACCTTGAGCAACCAATCGTGCCTTATAACGGTCAATAAAGCCATCAGAGCGAGTCTTGATCTTGTATACCCATCTACTGCCCACAACTTCCTGATCAGAAGGAGGATCAACCAAATCCCAAGTGTGTGCTTTTTCAAGTGCCTGTATTTCTTCCTGCATTGCTTGTTGCCAATTTGGATTTGTGGAGGCTTCTCTGAATGACTTAGGTTCATGTTGATGAAGAATAGTAGAAAAGCAATGATAATCAAGAAGATGAGGAGGGGGATTCCTTACCCTAGAAGAGCGAGTGGGAGGAGGAGGCATGACGCTAGGAGTGGGATCGCCGTTCGGACTGGAATCATCGGGAGATGGAGAAGGTGAAGGATCAGGAGCCTCGAGTGGTGGACTTGGGGTAGACCCTGTAGTATCATCACTAGGAAAGAGATCAACATTTGGGTTAGTAAAAAACGGTGATGGAGTAGAAGGAATGGACTCAAAAGAGGAAAAACTAGAGAACATGTGATGTTCCCAGAAGACAACATGACGAGATATACGAATACGGCGAGAGATAGGATCCCAACAACGATAACCCTTATGTTCAGAAGCATACCCAAGAAAACAACACATGCGAGCCCGAGGTTCAAGCTTATTATGTTCATGAGGCTGAAGAAGGACAAAACAGACACAACCAAAAACACGGAGAGAACTGTAATCAGGAGAAGTACGATAAAGACGCTCAAAGGGAGTAGTGTTACCAAGAACAGAAGAAGGGAGTCTATTGATAGCATGAACAGCAGTGAGGACAGCTTCACCCCAAGCACGCTCAGGACAGGAAGAGGAAATAAGCATCGCACGGACAGAGTCAAGAATATGACGGTGTTTACGCTCAGCTCTGCCATTTTGTTGAGAGGTACCAGGACAAGAAAATTCGGACAAAGTACCTTGTTCAGTGAGAAAATTTAAAAGTTTGGAGTCACGATATTCCATAGCATTATCACGTCTGAAAATTTTAATGACCTTTGAAAACTGAGTTCGAACCATAGTGGCAAAGTTAATATAAATCTGAGGCAACTCACAACGATTAGTCATCAAATAGACCCAAGTAAAACGGGAATAATCATCAATAAAGAGGACAAAATATCGAGCCCCTCCCATAGAAGCGGTGGGAGCGGGTCCCCAAACATCAGAATGAATAAGATCAAAAGGAGAGCATGCAATAGAGGAATTATTATTAAAGGATAGGGTAGGTTGTTTTGCAGTGCGACAAGAAATGCAATCTAAAGACTCATTTTGAACTTGACCTAAAACACCCGTAGATATAAGAGGACGTAATTTGCCTAAGGAGCTATGGGCAAGACGTCGGTGCCACAAGTGAAGAGTAGATGGAGAGGAAGCAGCACAGAGATTGGTAGAGGGAACATGAAGGTTCTCGAGCTCAAATAAGCGTCCAACCTTACATCCAGTCCCGATGATCTTTCCCGTCCGACGATCCTGCACACGACATCCAGAATTTGAAAAAATGACATCAAAACCAAGTTCAACAAGCTGACCGACAGAGATAAGATTAAAATTCAATTTTGGAATAAAATAAGCATCAGAAAGATGAATATTGGACTGTGAAATAACCCCATGATGTGTTGCATGCAAGAGGGAACCATTAGCAGTGTTAACAGAAGGTGCATTTGTAGTGGGAGACAACGACGAAAAAAGATGACGCAAAGGAGACATATGATTGAAACAACCAGAATCAAAATACCACTTAGAATTACCTGGAGGGGTGGAAAGAGTAGCAGGGGTATTACCAGAAAAAGAGAGAAGTTGCCGAAGAAGGGTTTCAATATCTGATGGAGAGACAGAAGGTGTGTTAAGAGAAGTGGAAGAGGTGGACTCAGTAGCAGCAGCAGCAGAAGAGACAGGCACATGCGAAGAGTTGTTGGGACGAGGTTGATACTTGTTCTGATCTGAGCGAGGTGGTCGAGTAGGACAGGTAGCAATCAAGTGACCCGACAGCTTACAATAATGGCAGAACAGTTTCGGGCAGTTGGAGCCAATGTGGCCTTTTTGTTTGCACTTACGACATTCAATAGAAGGACAGTCGGAGAAGGAATGCCCAGGCCGATTACAATTGCGACAGATTTTTCCCTTTTTGTCGGTGGCAGCAAAGACAGTTTCACTTTTAGAACGAAGCAATCCCAAGCGCGTTTCTTCAGACTTAAGACGAGGAAGAGCATCTTCAAGACTAGGCAAGGGATTCTGATGAAGAAGAGAAGCCCTGACCGGCTCATAGTCATCAGTAAGTGCCATCAGAAATTGGATGAGACGTGTCCGGTTCCGATAATCCTCATATGCCTTAGCATCAGCGGGATCTTTAAGAACAGGCTCACAGGAGGTCAACTGATCCCAAATAATCTCCATTTGAGCAAGAAAATCAAAAACTGCTTGGCCACGTTCTTGCTTAAGGCTATGAAGTTCCTTAAGCAGTTGATACTGATGAGAGAGATCAGAGATAGTGTAACGTTTCGCCAAATGATCCCATACCTCTTTAGCAGTTTCAAAACGCCCAAACTGTAAGTGAATGCCCGGAGTAGAGGTGTTGCGGAACCAAGTGATAATCTGATGATTTTTACTATCCCATTCTTCCAATTTTTCTGCATAGTCCTTCTCCTTCTCAACATCCTCCTTGGATTTAGAGGCACCATCTTTGGAGACAGTTGGCTTAATAGGACAAGTAATATCACCAGTTACATATCGCCATAATTTTCTCCCTTTAAGAAATCCTCGCATGGCTTCAACCCAATGTGCATAGTTGGAGCCATTAAGAATAACAGGGATAGGCTGAAAGACATCCGGTTTGTCCATAGTAATAGAAGAAATAGCAAAGGAAGAAGAAAACTGCAAATTCGGGGCAGAAAACGAGAAAACAGAGCGCAGAATCGGAAAGAGCTCACCAAAAAACCTTAGGGAGGGTCCACTTGGCAGCCACGTCAGCGACACGTCAGCAATGCGTCAGTGCCACGTCAGCGATGCGTCAGTGCCACGTCAGCAAGAGACGACACGTGGCAGCACCGGATAGGCAGAAGGAGGCACGTTGGCGCACAGGTGGCACGCGGGTCAAAGGGCGGGTCGGGTCGGGTCGTCGCGGGTCAGGGTTGCCAACCAGCTTACCGTGTGACACGTGGACGCTCCAGGAACGTCCGATCTGCACGAAGATCCAACGGCTGCTGAAGCCTCTGGATGAGAAAGAATGGTGGTGGACAGCAATGTTCTGACGGCGCGTGGAGTCGCGTGCGGTGCTCGTTGGCGGCGATCTTGGCGGCGTTAGAAAGCTGACGGAGAGAAGAATACGATGATACAGGAGGTGACGAACCAAAGCGTCGGAAACAGCTCGAAAATATCGAGCAAAGAGGCACGGGTGGAATCTGGAAGGAAGATCAAGCTGGTCGTGGCAGCGTCTTTCGGCGGCGCGTGGCGGCGCGTCCGGCGGCGGATGGCGACGGTTATGGTTGCGTTGGAATCACGGCGACAAGACGAACAAGAGGGTTATGGGGGTGACGAACCAAAGCGTCAAAAAGAGAACGAAATAGGAGGCCAAAGAACACTGCCGACAAGGAAAAAACAAAGGGGCTATGAACTAATATTCATTGAAAAAAAAGACCTAAGCTCTTGATACCATGATAGAAACAAGAGACTAAGAAAATGATGTGAAAAGTGTATTATTGAGTTGTCTGTCAGGTACAATATACAAGGAGTATTTATAGGTGCTAAATGAATCAAAGTAATAAAGACATAGAATCCTACAATTAATGTACAGATATGCTATATAAATATAGACGATGCTAATTGATCTAAATTGATTCTAATGATTCTCTAACATAAAAAATGTGAAACGAATTGGTCACATGCTATTTGGTCACATGATACTGAGACGCAGGTATTAAACATGGTTTGTTGTTGGTTGGAGGATCCAAATTCCGAGGCATACAAGTGTCACATTTCAAGAGTCAAAGACTATCTCTGGCTGGCTGAGGATGGAATGAAAATGCAGGTCCTACATTAGTTACAAGAGAAAAAGATAAATAAATGTTCAATTTTATTATTTAAAAATACGTAAATTTTTTATTAATTAAAAATATAAAAATGTTTTTTATTTTCTAAAATATGAGAAATTTAAATTTTTTTATCTAATATATATAAAGACAAATAGATTTTTTAAAAAAATTTAGATATCTCATATTTAAAACAAAATTTTTATATTTTTAATTATTTAATAATTTATTTATTTTTAAAATAAAAAATTAGAGATATATTTATTATTTTCTCTAATCAAATAACATATTTAATTTCTTTTAACAATATGCTCTTTAGTTAAGTTTACACTGCAACAGTGAATATTAACCATACAAATAGTTCAATTTTGCTATTAATGTTAAAAAAAGATTCTATTAATATGTACCCTATATTATATTTTAAGAATACTATAAAAATAATTTACTGAAAATTATTGAAACAATAAATTTTTTAACATTTTCAATGCATTGAATACATTGAAAACTTAAAAAATTTGTATCATTGTACTTTCAAAATGTGTCTTTAGGGTTTACAAGATATAAGATAAGGCTTAGTTTGGGTAAGTAGTTTATTTAAACTTTTTTGAAAAAATATTTTAAATAATAAATAATTATATTAAAAATAGTTTATAAATAAGTTATTTTATGTTTAGATTTTTTGTTTTAAAAGTACTTATTTTATAAAAATGTGGTAAAAAGTAGTAGAATTATGAAAAAAGTCATTTTTTTAACTTCTCTATAAGTTTTTAAATAACTTCTTAAAAAATCATAATTTGATTTTGAAAATTACACCAGACATTAATACTATTACTTTTTATAAGTCAAAAACTCAAAAAAATTATTTTTAAAACTTCTCAAACAAGCCCTAAATCCTTTTAACTAAACGATAAGAGTTTTTGTTTTATTTATTATTTTGCACAAGTCGTGATATCTAAAATCTAAAATAATTATAAAAAAATTGGTATAAATATTTTATCAGTGTTAACAGTAAGAGATCACACTTTATTTTGTGGAAAAAAAATTGAGGGGATCTATTATATAGGAGAATGGATCCTCATGATTTTTATTTTTATTTTTTCTCCCAAATTTTGACAAACACTTGAGTATTAATTAACTTCATTTTAGTGCAAATTCTTATGATAGTTCCATGCATGTCAGGGATATAATGGTTCTCAACTTTGGGATGTTGCTTTTTCTATTCAAGCAATCTTGGCTACAAACCTTGATGAAGAATGTTGTTCAATGCTTAAGAAGGCAAACAATTTCATAAAATGCTCACAGGTACAATAAAGTTACGGAAGAAGAAGTTAAAATTAATAGTTAAATTAAATAGAGTGTGAAATTTGGTTAAACATGGTTTGGTTTTGAAGGTTACAAGGAACAGCTCCGGCGACCCCAGCCGGTGGTTTCGCCACATTTCGAAAGGTGGTTGGCCTTTCTCAACCGCTGATAATGGTTGGCCTGTATCAGATTGCACTGCTGAAGGCTTGAAGGTCATAAATAAATTAATTTACTCATTCATTAAGACCTCAACTTAGGAGTTACATCATTTATTTAATTTAGATTCATTTAAGTAAAACACATAAAATTTAAATGATGTTTTATTGATATACTAATCAAAATAGATTAGATAACAGTTGAACATTTAAACAAATTCTAAGCTAAGTTAATAAATTTGAAAAAGTTCTTAAATGAAGCAAGTTACGTCGGCACTGATTAATTATGATGTTTGAGCTGTCTACATTGATTGCAGACTTCCATTTTGTTATCAAAGTTGCCATATGAGACTGTAGGAGAAGCAATAGAAACACACAGATTGTTTGACGCTGCTAATCTCATTTTATCCATGCAGGTACCACACTAATTATAATGCATATATATCTTGAAATCTCTTAGTTCCAAAAACAGAAACCATGGTCCAAAATGACAAAAATAGAAAAGGAATTCATGCATCACTAGCTGATTCATGATCCAGCTCAGACATATTTCAATTGAAAAATCTAAGAGACTATAGGCTAGTAGTGTTACTTTTAGTGACTTAGCAATTTGGAGAAGAAAACAGAATAAACATTAAATTTTTAAAATAAATAAATAATCTTTGTCCTATATTAGTAATTTTATTGATTACAAATTTTTAAATTTATTACCTTTTACTACATTATTTAATCAGCATTTATTTGTACGAAAAAGTAATAACGATAAATAAGAGAGAACGAAAAGAATATTTACTCAATTATAAAAAAAATTCAAATTTAGAATTTTAAATCATAATCTTATAAATTTACCAATTAAATAACATGTCATGCACTAATATGCGCGAACAATTTACAATTCAACTACGTAGATATACTCTTCACAAAACATATTTTACATGTGATGTAGTGCATACCATTATTTTACATCATGACGCCATGATCATGACTCAATCAATTTACTCTTCAATTTTATTACAGAATATTAATGGCGGGTTCGCATCCTATGAGCTCACAAGATCATATGAATGGCTAGAGGTAACTTCTACTCTCTTCAAAAAGGATTAGGAACCTTCATTTTTTAAACTCATTTGGTTGCTTCTGTCACAGGCATTGAATCCAGTTGAAACATTTGCAGACATCATGATTGACTATCAGTATGTGCTATGCATTACATTAATTGCATAATTACTTGTTCTTTAGATTAATGATAAGTGAGTTCTTCCTTTTAAATGTCATCACTTTATAGATATGTGGAATGCACATCAGCAGCAATTCAAGCTCTTGCTTTATTCAGACAAGAATATCCAAAACACAGAAAGATGGAAATAGAAACTTGCATTGCCAAAGCAGCAAACTATATTCAAAGCATACAGTTACCGGATGGTTCATGGTTTGCAATCTTTTTTTATTATTTTCTTATTTACCAACAAACTCACTTCATTTTGTTCATATCACACCCAATGCAAACTAATTGAGAAATGTCATTTAAATATTCTTTTTTCGATTTTTTTATTCACAAAATACAAAAGGAAACATAAATACTTCTCTAAAAAAAATTTACCAAGCCAATCCTAAAAAATTTGGATCAAGATCCTCTAAAGTGAGGAAATTGATACAGTTGTCAGGTAAGAAGTTCATCGCTCTTAAATTAAGATAGTGGACACACATTTCATAAAAGTTACAAAATCATTGGTGATTAATTCTCTACTTTACTAACTTTCTCACTTTAGAAGATCCAAATTAAAAAAGTTTAGCTGAAATAAGACAACATAAAGAACAACAGACAAGGAAAATTAGGCAGAACTCTCGATAATTTATTTTGTAGTTTTTTTTTTTTTAGTTTTTATAACAATGATTATCTTAAAAGTGAACTTTCTGAGTAAATGATTATCTTAAAGTCAAAAGGTATTAATATTTGAATTTTACCAGGTATGGATCATGGGGAATTTGCTTTACCTATGGCACATGGTTTGGAATTAAGGGACTGATAGATGCAGGCAAGACCTACCAAGATAGCCACAGCATTAGAAGAGCATGTGATTTTTTGCTTTCCAAACAGCTAACTTCTGGTGGCTGGGGAGAGAGCTATCTCTCATGCCAACAAAAGGTTTTATCAACCTTACACCTAATGACTTTGTGCTTTAATAAGAAACTATATTTTCCCCCCTTGTGTATATCAAGTTGATTTATCTCCTTCCACCATTGAATGGAGTATGAGATCCAATTGCTCAAGTCAGTTCAATACATGAGGGGAATAAAAAGAGTTCATATAACTCAATGAAGAACCGATAGCTATCGTCTAGATACATTAATTTTTCAATAAACACAAAAGGTGAAAACGACAATTATTTTCAACCGGAGGAAGTTGCATTATTTTAGAATAGTTGCACTAATCTAAGCATAGCTTTTCTTTTTTCTTGTCACCAAATAAATAGAACAAAAATGTGCACAGGTATACACAAATTTGGAAGGAAACAAGTCCCATCTAGTGAACACTGCTTGGGCTATGTTGGCACTTATTGAAGCTGGACAGGTATACTATGGCAAATATAAATTGAGTACAATGTGTAGAACCTAGGGGTGGGCATGGTTTGGATTTTTGTAAATCCAAACTGGATCCATTTCAGAACCAGTTTTATGGTTCATAAAACTAAACCAGAACTGGATTGAAGAGAGAAACCAGTTTTAAACCGGTTTGAAAAAATAAAAACCAATTTTAAACCGGTTTTATAATTTAAATACGGTTTTACTTATAAACCGGTTTTTAATCCAGTTTTACATATAAAACTGGTTTTAAATCCATTTTTTTTTAAATCCATATCTAAAATCTGGTTTTTTTTAATTCAAATCTAAAATCTAGTTTTTTTTATATGAAATCCAGCTTTAAAACCAGATTTTTTAAAATCCAGTTTTAAAACCAGTTTCTTCACCCAAAAATCCAATTTTAAAACTAGTTTTTAAAAATCCAATTTTCAAACCAGATATTTTAACAAAAAATCGACTTTTGAAACCAGTTTTTAGAAATTTAATTTTCAAACCATAATTTTTTTAAAAGTAAAATTAATACTAAAGTCATTTTAAAGTGTGTAGGTTCATTACAAGTTTACAACTAGAATTTGGTTCTATATAAATCTAATGACAATAACTAATCTATATAACATTTAATCATTCTCAAGACATCAAAAGAATACCACAAAAAAATCTATATATATGTGTGTGTAATTTAATTCATTATTAATATATATTTTATATTCTAATATTATATTCTATCTTGATGACTAATTTTAGTATATACTTAAAATAGTTATTTATTTAATATATTATATTAAATCAATGGCATGAGATTTTGCATTTAGATATGTACCGCACCAATTATGCGACATGATGCTTATATTTGTAGGAAATTTTAACGCGAAAGAAATAACCAAGAGATTGTGATCAACGAGGTTGCTCGTAAATCCAATTTGGGAGATTTTAAATCATGTCTTTATCAACATTGCTTGATAATATCTTCAGTACTGGTATCAAGTAATATATTTGTATGGTTATAGATATAAGAGATTGAATACAAAATAATTAAGCTATAAAACTCTAATGAAAACAGGTACAATAATATAAAGTCATGATTAAATATATTCATTGAGAAATATTTTACGTACTAATCTTTTTGTCAATTAAATTCAATCAAATTAGTTTTTTAAGATTTGGATCTTAATTTAGATCTGGATCTGGATCCGGATTTAAAACCATTTAAATGGATTGGATCAAAAACCAAATTATAAAATAAATATAATTTGGTTTGGATTTTTTTTGGTTTAAAACTGGTTTTTTTTAAATGGTTTGGTTTGGATTTGGATTAAAATCCAAAATTTGGATTTTTTTGCCCACCCCTAGTAGAACCTATCTTAACTATTTGGAAAACTAATATTAAGATGAATGAAATCTATGGTTTAGGCTCAGAGAGATCCATCCCCACTGCATCGTGCGGCTAAGCTTTTGATTAATTCACAAATGGGAAACGGGGAGTTCCCTCAACAGGTAACAAGTACCAACCATATACTTAGGGAATTTCTTTGATCAATAATAAAATCGGATGAAAAGTAAAGACTAACTACTTTTTTTAGAGAAATGTTCATTACGCATAATGTTGTTTTTTTCTTCTATCGAAAAAAAAAATCTTCACTCTAAACCCAACTTCATAAATTCACCATAACATTACCCATATGTGTGTGTGAGAGAGATAAGAATAAGAATCAAATTGTCATCCACTAAAATTACACTTTTCATCTTGCTCATTAAAATAAAATTTGAGGTGGGAATTTGGAGGGGGAAAAAAGGTTAGTGTGTTAAAACTGCTTACACCATGAATTTGCATGAATTAGACCCTAGATGGGGTTAGAGTGCCTAATTGTTGTACCTTGTTAAATTGCAGGAAATACGAGGAGTGTTCAACAAGAATTGTACCATCAATTACTCAGGATATAGAAACATATTTCCCATATGGGCACTTGCAGAATATAGGAGTCATGTAATGCTTGATCCTGGCAAAAGCTCAATGGAAACTGTATAATAATCATGTAAAGAAACAACTTCATTAACTATATTACCCCTTTGGCTGTAAAGAAATATGGTATGGGGGAAGAAAAAATTGAACATTAAAGCTGTAAAATTTCTATTGAATAAATCACTCATGGAATCAATAAGTTGCAATTTTACTGATACAAAATCTTGTTTCAAAATTTTCTCAATGCTCGTGTATGGACTATGGAGCCTAGTATGCAAAACTATAATTCCTTGGTATAAACCTCATCCACCGGATTTGACCAATTTGCTTTCATCTTGTCTATATTACTCAATGGCCGTTAATTGAAGTTTCAAAATTGAGGGCTTTGTCAATACTAAATATGGGAATTACTAAGAAAGCCAACCACACATCTTACACTTTGAAACATTTTATCTACCCTCTGCCACACATTGCACTGAACATCAAGAAGCTTCCGAGCCTTTTCTTGTAAGTGTGAATGCTGCCGAATTGTCTCACCAGTCACCATGTATCTGGCAACAGGAAGCGTGGTACAGAAATTGTAAACATACAATCAGAAAAACAAATATTTCTCATTTATTGAACATGTGTCTATGAACAGTCAAAACCACCCAACAATGAAAAAGGAAGTCTCTGACCTTCAAAAATAACCTGATGACAGCTTGTAGGAACTCGAAATTATTTCTGCAGGAGAGCTCATGGATGAAATAATCCATAAGCTGTTTAATCGATACTAACTCCGGTCTATTCTCACCTTGTTCATCATCATTGTCGTCAATTATCTGAAGCATTCGAAGTTCCATATCCAGAGTTGACGGAGATAATCCTTTGATATAATCAGTGAATGCGCCATCTGCAACATGGAAAATCAAGAAAGTTATGATGTACTTACAAGGCACTTTCAAGAGAATGAACACTATTGAATTAATTGCCGGTGAAATAAACATATGATATTTATACAAGAACAAAATAGTTGGGTTCTTACAGTTATCTGAAACGTTTGAGGATTGAAGAAGATGCAGAAAACGGGATGACGTCGAATCTAATCTTGTCTTTTTCATTTGTTTACCATCCCTCTCTTCAACTGATAACTTACCAGGCTCAAACAATATTTCTCCAGATAGAGATGGAACTGAAGGCAAGAAAAATGGGGCTTTTTCGGGTTTCTTTGGAGGCTCAATAGGTTTATTGCGTATCTGGAATTAAGAGTTTGTTATACAACAATCAGGAGAAATATGAGTCACTTGAGCAAAATATAAATGAAAATGAAGGAAAATAGGTTTCACAAAAATGTCCATAGCATGAGAACTGAGAAGAATGTTGCTGAGAAGTAAGTGCATACCTTTATAATGTCTAAATTAATCAAGCTTTGCCACTGGCTCTTTGGCAGCAGTGAGAGTGTGACCAAATCAGGTATTTGATTAACTTGACTTGGAACATGTGGAGCATCTTTAGGTTGAGAAGCATTCACCACCTCATCCAACTGCTCAACTTGAGAATGTTCTGTGGAAGATATAGATGGCAACTTGACACTCACCACCTCTTTCCCACTTGCATATGAATCAACAGTTGAAGTACTAGAGAACATTGTTTGGTTTACCCTGATAAAAAGTGTCAGCATAAAAGAGGGTTCCTAATTAAGTAGAACACTTTTTTTCCATTTGATGTCATTATCATTTAAATAAAGGTTTAGCTAACATGTGTCATAAGGGCACATGATAAGACTACTATTAATAGAATGCTTTAAATGTTTTCACTTAATAAATGAAAAACAAATGCATTGAAAACTTAAATTTTGTGTGTTTTCAAGAAAAATTCTCTTAATTTATCATCTTAACATGTGCCCTTAGGACACAAGTTAGATAAACCCTTTAAATAATCACATCAACTCTTCCCATTCAGGAATTTTATTTCAGAAATTAATGTCACTTAAGCCCTAACATCAACTTTTCCCATTCAGAGTTATTAATCTCGGAAATTACGAACATTGTGTGTGTGAAACATTATGGGAAGCGTAAAAAGTTCTCCACAAAGTGGTTATTACCCATGAGGAATGAATTAAGAAACTCACCACAGGTAAAGCCCATTTTGATCAACATGAGCAGTTGCTAATATATCCATGTTTGGGGAAAGAGATAATGCTGTAATAGGCACATTAATTTGAATTGCATCTATCTGTCTTGCTAAGATCACATCCCAAATTCTAAGACTTCCATCCATACTAGATGACAAAAGCCACTTCCCATCCTCACTGAAGCACAAGTCTGTTATACGATCAGTGTGACCATCAAACTTACGAACTAATCTAAGAGCCACAACATCAAACAATCTGATTGCTAAATCATTTGCTACCGTAGCCAGGAGAGCTACAAAAATCATTAAAACAGTTCAAATCACATAGATCCAACAGTATGAATTATAAGGCAGAAATTTCTTCCAGTCTCTTCTAAATTTTTTTTCTCTTTAAAAACAGAAGATAAAAGATTAAAAAAAATATTATGATGATAAACAATTTACACGAACATATGGGGGGATATGGAATGTAGTAAGAACTCAATTTACCGTTATAACGATGATAAACAATCTTAATAACAGAAGAACCAATCTCCCATCTGGATTTAAGTTCACGTTCTTTGAAATCTCAAACCTGCAGAGACATTATAAATGAGGATTTCCAGTCTAATGTCACAATATTAAACTAAGTGATTGTGCATTGTTTGTTAACTTCAACGGGTGCCAATTACAGCTGCTTCCAGATAAGAAATATGAACCTTTATATCTCCTTGATATCCTGCACTTATCATGAGAGTGTTAGTTGAGTCACATGCGACTCCAACCACTTCACTGTCATGAGCACACCTTAGTGATTCTGACATGTCAATGTAAGCACCCCGAGGTAGTCCAGATTGTAGGTTAAACCTTTCAATCCAACCACCTGCTGTCCCTAGGATGGCGAAATTGCCACATGCACTGATGGCGCAAGCCTGTTGACATATGATAGTAGTCAATCAGAATCATTGTTAGTCAAAAGGTTAAATTATACAGTTTTTCTCCCCAAGAAGTGATCTAAAGACACTTTTTAAATAATCAGAAGTGGAAAATATTCAAAGAAAAAATGAAAAATAATGCTCAAGTTCTCAATTAACTAGGCATTTTACTTTTCATTGATTGTTTTCTTTGTCCAATTTCTCACTAAGTGCCCTTAATGCACTACATAGAAAATCCTAGAGATAATGAATAAAGTGAGATCCTAACCTTTACAGGTGTTGGATTTTCTGGGCAGGGATTCAATATATGTTCACCAAGAACAAAATTTTGAAGTCTCCACACATATGCCTGAGCAGTATCCATATGACAAGTAACTACGTTGCACCAATCACGTTCTCGAATTTCAGCTGAAGTTTGTATAAGAAATAAGAGGATTTGAAACAGATAGCAGCAGATTATAATATAATACACCAAGTGTAAACCAGCAAAATTCAATCATAGAGATTTTGATTTTAAGGAGCTTGGTGGTCGTAGATCTATATGACTAGGCTATCTTTTTATTTACTTTCAATTTATATACTTATACACAAGCCTTTAAGGCTGGATTCCCCACTGTAATTCAGATTCTACATTAATATACATCAGTTTCAATTCCATTTCTTCAGCAAAATTAGAACTGAATGAATAGTAGCAGAGAAATAACCCACCACAATCAAATGCAATCACGGGCTTCAACTTTATTTCTTCTTCCTGTATAAACACATACACGAAATGAGGGATGAAAAATCTATTCAAAACAGGAAGCACAAACACCTATGACTCACAATTAATATCATATAGTTTCCGACCTAATCATGACTATTGAACTGAATGCTTTAAGAACTAGAAAGCATAATCACAACATAAAAATAAAAATAAGCCAGATTAAGAATACCAAAATCCAAATTTAGGTATCCGAGGTCATAAGATGTTTTCACTAGTAAAACACACATTTATATATCTTTGTAATTATCATACTAAGTCTCTAAACAAAATATTACGAATTTACAGAGGAATATTAAAGCAAAAGCAATGCTTTCACAAGCTCTACTAAGCAACAATAAGGAAAGCATGAAACACCAACCATACCTTTACTTTAAGTTTCTTGGCTCGTCTAGAAACATTGTGCTGAGAAAGCTCTCTACTTTGTTGATCCTATCAAAGAAACGCATTGCAAACACCATAAACATGTTATATATGGGGAAACCAATTGATGAAATTAATACACAGAAAATGCCAAATATAGAAAGGAAAAGAAAATATACACGCTAACAACGCTTGCAGGGAGAAAATGCAAAATTCCTTTTCTTTCTTTCTTTCTTTCTTTTTTATCTTTTTTTTTTTTTTTTTTTTTTTGAGGGGATGTTATTTTGTTAGGCATTAATGAACGACTAGCTTTTGTTGGACCATTGATTGTAGATAATAGTGGCACCAACCTGAACTACAGAGAAAAGCCGAAATGCACGATCCTGACCAGCAGAGAGAATATGTCTTCCATTTGCATAAAACCTGCCATATGTAATTTGCAGGTGTGCCGTAGGTCATGAGACATGCCAAATTAGAAGTGCAAAAATTAAAAGCATTATCATATGATAGAATGGAAGAAGAATTAACGTGGCTAAAACGTAAAAGGAGGAAGCAAGTTGACTACACATAAGAATCCATTGGCCGCACATCATGTAGAGAGGTCAAACAATCTTGTTCCACACACATGACAATCACAAAGAATATAAAGATGTCCTCCATCAGAAGAAAAACTAGAAGTTCCATCATTACTTTCTAACCCAAGTGCAAAAAGATTAACGTCCGTTCAAGGAATAGAGAACAAATAAAGGAGCAGCATATGTCAAAAAAATTGCTTCAGAATATTTAATATTAACAATGATAGAGAACATTCACAACAAAGTTGATAAAAAATTCCCCAAATAAACTAACACCTGGAAAATAATCATTACTTTATGCAAAGGGGAGGAGCACTATGGCCTCTTCGAAAGCGCAAAAGACGAGGGTCGCCATCAGTCGTATCGAAAATCCACATCTGAGCAAGCATAAAATAAATAAATAAATAAAGCAACATATTTCAATGAAAATTTATATATGCATGATGCAAACATGTATGTATCTTCCAAAAAGAAAAAATGTCACCTTAATAGAATTATCTGCTGAAGAACTCATAAGCACTGGCTCATTTGCAAAAAAATGTAGTGATGTGATCACACTATCATGAGCCTCTCTTACAACTGACTGGAGCCTTTTCTTTTCCAGATTCCATACGCTTATGACACCTGATGAACCTCCAGAGGCTAGAAGGGGTTGCCCATCTAAGCCAGATAAAATAATCCACCAACAAAATCAACACAAAACACCAAAAGGCACTAAAAGCCTGAAGAATAGAGGCAGCTCCATATTTGATTTATTATGCAAAATATCACACACTTACCAGTGCAGAAAGATAACGCAGTGACAGAACCTCGTGTAGAATGTGTAAATGTAACCAATTCTTCATCATAACGAATGTTATGAACATGAATGCTTCCATCTGCACACCCAACTGCAACGACATCTAAAGCAGGGAAGGAAACACAACAGGTGATCGGTGAATCCCATCCCTTAAACTCAAATATCTTTTTCTTTGTGCTAATGTTCCAAAGCTGCATAGGACCTTGCTCGCTCCCAACGAGAACCTATTGCATATTTCTCAATCATAAAGGAAGTCTTAACTCTAAATGTCACTTTCACTTAACTCCTTAATTAGCCTGTGACTACAATTGCAGCCCCAGTAAAGCCTATTGCCCTATTCATTCTCAACTGAAAATTAAAGCCTACAATGTCTATTTAATCTTTGGAATAAGAAGAAAGACATGATTACCTTATTTAGGTAAGTATCAGGATGCATTATACAGCTGGGGCTAAAACTCTGATCAAGCAAAATGTGCCCAAATGGGGAAGGGTTCTGATCCATAACTCCCTTAAATTCCCACAAGAACATGTTGCCACGAATATCAACACTGATAACATGGTCTCCAAACAACAGTAGCAACTTGACTTTTTTCACTATGCTTGCTCCAAGTTGCAACCTTAGAATGGTAATAATAATTCAATTAAACTAATTATAAAACAACATGCACAAACATACAAAAATTTTCAAAATTTCCTCAACTTTCCTCAAAGGAGCAAAGAAAAACACTCAGAATAGCATTTACCTGATGCGCACGCTTGAATACTGCAATGTCGTGCCCATATGCAACAAAAGTGTATTCTTTGAAGGATGCAAGTGCAGTAATCTTCTTCGGCAGTTGAGGACCTTCATGCAAAATGTCATTTTTTTTTGCATTTCAATTAAATAAGAAAGTTCAAACAAAACGAAAACTAACGAGCTAAAAGAATTAAACCCCCCCCCCCCAAGAAAAAAATAGTGCAGTGCAGTGGTGATAGTTATTACCAACTATAACCAAATTGAGCTTCGCACACTGCACAGAGAAAATTAGAAATTAAAAGAAAATTAGATTGATATTCAAACAATTCAATGAAACAAAAAGAGGAAAACAAAAGAATATAAGAAAATGAAATTACGTTGAAAATCTGAAAGGCCTTTCCAACGCTGACAGTGACGAAAGTTTCGGTGCCGAGTCTCTGAACTGAAACAGGGACACCGCTTGTTATGCATCCAATGGCTCTAAAAGGTTCGAATATTCCCATTCCTTCTTCTTCTTCTTCTATGAAATGAACACGCACTCTCTCTCACCACCAACCATGGCTCGTGGCTTCGCAGGGTTTAGGAGTTCGGGTTTTCAGTTTTGCGTCACCACACTTTGAACATAGAAACGCACCGTTTTAGTTGTTATTCTTTCTGTTGAGACACATTTCTCTCCTGTGAATAGTAAAATGTGAAATGACACTTTGGTCCTTTCTACTTATTACTTGTTTATAAATTTTTCCTTAACTATCCCTTTACTCAGGGTTAGTTGTGTATTATTTTATAAGAAGAATTTTAAGTATATCCAAACATCAGTGTTCTAATTATTTTAATTATTGATTTAAATTATAATATATATATATATATATTAATTAAAATTAACAGTTAAAATAATTAGAATATCGATATTCTAAGTATATTTAAAATTTTTCCTATTTTATATAAATTAAAAATATATTTTATAGCAATATCCTTTCATAATAATTTTAAAAAAAGTATACGAAATCAAGAAGTGACGAGCCAAAAAGTAAACAAAACCGTTTACTTATAATCACTTTTTGAATAATATGTTTGAAAACAGTTTCTAGGATCATGAAGCACAAACTAAAATCCGATTCTTCACGAAGTTCAGATACATTTTGACTGATTTTTGGTTAATATGTTTTTGGTTTTCTAACATTATTGATAATTTTATATTTTTTTTCGTAAACATGATAATTTTATATATTTAGATTAGCGACAATTGTACTTATTTTTATATTTTTACCATTAATCTCATTATATTAATCCAATTATTTTAACAATAAACTAAAAATAATTGTAAATAACAATGGATAGAGTTAGTTGTGAATTACAATACTCATTTTAACTAATAAAATATTTAAAATAAAGATAATTCATATTTATCTCTTTATTTCATTTGGAAAAACAAAAAATAACATTTAAATTACTCATTAAATTAGTTATTTATATAAAATATATATTTAAATATAAAATATATATTAAAAATAAATTAATTAATATATATTTATATATACGATTATATTATATATATACTAAAATCAGTTATTAAAATTAGCTATCGGTATAAATACATGTTAGAATATAAATACACATTAAAAATAAATTAAACCACACATATATTTATATACAAATATATTAATGATTAATTTTAGTAACTAATTTTAATATAGAAATAATATTTTTGATATTTATACACAAATATATATTAATTAAATTAATAATTGATTTTTAGTGCACATAATATTTTTTCCTTGTAAACAAATCACAGCTAAAAGAGATTTCAAGTGAATATTATATAATAAGAAAATATAAATCAAAGCATATAATTATTATGGATGCAGAGGTCAACATAAAGTCAACCAAATGAAAGGGCTCAAGAATAGGCATGCAACATGCATATGTACATTTCAAAGGCTGGGCGTATATTTCTGATGTTGAATTCAACAAACACATAACATATATTGAAAATAACAAACAAATAAAACGAACAAGAAAAAGAAAAATAAAATAATTATTATCATGATCATTATTATTATTACATATTATTACTATTACTTCTTCTTGTTTAATTAAGAAGCAACTTCTACTACGTACTATTCTTAGCGTTGTTTCTTAATTTCGTTACCCTGTCCTTGCGTTTCTCATTCTCTTGTTTTCTTGACCAAAATCAGCAACAGCCAAGCCGTTTCTTTCTTCATCCCTAGCACATTCTCTTCTCTTTCTCTCCGTATTTCTGGATTTTAAATTACCAAAGAGCCCTTTCCCAAGGGCGTGCACGCGGCACCTCTCCTTGTGCGTGTGCCAACCCCTTCCACTATGGCACTCATCCTCGTCACCGCCGCCGTCGCCATCCTCATGATGCACAGCGTGGCCATCGGCGCCTCCGACACCGACCTCCTCCTCAAGTTCAAGGAGTCCCTTCAGGTAAACAACGACGCCTTATCGTCATGGAATTCAACAACGCCTCCATGTAACGGAGCGAAGGCGAATTGGCCTCACATTTTGTGCTATAACGGGAACACATGGGGGATAAAGCTCGAGAGGATGGGGATCAAAGGATCCATCGATGTGGACGCCTTGAAGGGTCTACCATATCTGAGGACACTTAGTCTCATGCACAATAATCTTGAAGGCTCGTGGCCGGAGCTCAACAAATTGCCGGGATTGAAGGCGATCTATCTTTCCGATAACCATTTCTCCGGAGAGATTCCGACGGATGCCTTCGCCGGTTTGCAATGGCTGAAGAAGATTTACTTGTCCAATAACAAGTTTAGTGGTCCGTTGCCAAGTTCGTTATCCACAATGCCAAGGCTTAGAGAGCTGAGGTTGGAGGGAAACCAATTCAGTGGAAATATTCCGAGTATGCCACCGACATTGAGATCAATGAGCCTCGCTGATAATAAATTACAGGGACAAATACCTTCCGATTTGACCAAGTTTCCTCGTGCATCTTTCGCCGGTAACATTTTTTTCCCAAAAATAATAATCGCCTCATACGCCATATTCTTATCATTTATTCTTTGTTTCGCAAAAATTCGCATTCAGTTGTTCTTATGTAAATTAATTGCTAAAAATTATTAGATTCTAATTTAATTATGTCAAATTATTTAATAATTTTTAATTATAAAAAAAGTTTTGTTTAATTTTAAATTTTAGCAAAAGTTTTATAAAAATATTATTTATATACTAAAATTAGTTATTAAAATTAATCATCAATGTCTTTATATATAAATATATGTGTGATTTAATTTTTTTATGTGTATTTATATTTTAATATATATTATATATTAGTGACTAATTTTAATATATATGTATATGTAGTATAATTTTAAAAATACTACTCATGTAAACATGAATCCATTTATAAATATAAGCTGACATAATTATAATACGTGTTAATATTTTAATTATTATTTTCGCATTAATACATCTTTACATGAGTGATTATATTTAATATCTGAGTCATATTATACAAGTATTTTATTTTTGGCGGAATAGTACATTACGAAAGTATTGATTATTGATGTGTATATTCAGGTAACAAAAAGCTATGTGGAGCGCCATTACGTAACAAATGTCCGTCGAATAAGACATCATTAGCGAGCATAATAGTGCTTGCTATATTTGCTGCGGTGGCAATATTTGTGATTGCAGCAGTGATAGTACTCCTTCTTCACAGAAAAAAACAAAGACAACAACGCAGAGAGCCTTCTTCTTCATTCGAGAGTCCATCAATACCGTCAAGCTTCCACAAGAAAGTAGGAGATCTTTCCGATGATGGTGGTAGCCACAGGTTTTAACTCAGATTTATTCTTTTTTTTTTTTTATCCACAACAAAAACAATCGTTAAAAAAATTAAATTGCGTAACATGTGTCTTTTCACTTTTAGTATTAAAGTAATAAATAAAAAAAGAAGATAAAAAATAATGTAAATATTATTTCTCTAAAAAACTATTACTGAGTTTTTGTTTATCCTCGTTAATTATACAAACAAAAAAATAACATTATTAATAATAATAATAATTAATAATTGTAGATAAAAATATTGAGAAATATTTTTCTACCATCAATAATTGTCAAAAGATAAACATTTTTTGTTAATATTTTTATTCGCACTTATTTTTCTATCAACATAGTAATAATGACCAAATGTCAAAAAGCATAATTAAAAATGTTATTTTTTAAATAATTGTTGATTATTACAAAATATGTACTCATTTTATTAGCAATATATTAAAATAGTATTAGACATATTGTGCGAATCATACATGATGTATTATGATTGTATAAAAATTTTCTGGATTAACAACTGTAGGTCTTTAAGGTCAACTGGATCTTCCCGTGGAAGCAAGAAACATAGCATGAGGTTGTCATTTGTGAAGAGGGAGGATGACAGGGAAGAGTTTGATATGCAAGATCTTTTGAAGGCCTCTGCTGAGATTTTGGGCAGTGGTTGTTACAGTTCATCCTATAAGGCTTCTTTGTTAAGTGGACCAATGGTGGTTGTGAAAAGATTCAAGCAGATGAACAATTGCAATAAGGAAGATTTTCAAGAACACATGAGAAGGATTGGGATGTTGAGTCATCCTAATTTGCTTCCTTTGGTAGCTTACTACTACAGAAGGGAAGAGAAGCTCTTGATTACTGATTTTGTTCCTAATGGCAGCTTGGCTGTTCGCCTTCACGGTATGTTCGTTGCCAAGTAAACTACTGTTTTTCACTACGAAATATTTATACACCTAGAATTTTTAAGTATGAAAGATTAGATTTATGGGGAATGATAGGCAACAATGATTATCTTGAATAACATGAACAACCACCAATCAAATACAAGTATACTACACCCTAATTTAATGCTACTCATTAAATTTACTCTTTTAACCCTATTAATTCACATTGTTCACACATTGTTCAAGAATGTTATTAGTTACCTATACTTTTCCTAGATTAATTAGTTCAATAAAACTATAAAATATTGGTAAATTATTTGATAGTTTTATCAAACTAACTCAATTTATGTTTGATGAGTATTGAATTTGTTTAAATTTTTTATTGTTAGAATTGTTAATTCTTTAAATCTTCCATCGTCAAAAATAATACTATATTCTATATCAAAAAGATTTTCCCCCAATCATTAATTGATTTGACCGAAATATTAATGCACCACTTCTTTTTTATTATATAGAATAAAAATGCTATACTTATATAGAGGATCAGCAACCAAATCAATTATTATGTGTATAAATATATGTGTTGGTTAGTTTATTTTTAAAATATATTTTGTATTTCAACATATATTCTATATGAATGAATAATTTAATTTGGTAGCTATTTTTTTTTTTTGTATCCGTAACATGATTGTATATAGAATAGTTATTTATTTATTGAAAAAAAAAATTTCAGGACACCAAGCATTGGGGCAACCAAGCCTTGATTGGCCAACAAGATTAAAGATAGTGAAAGGCATATCAAAAGGTCTTGAATATCTATACAAAGAGATGCCAAGTCTAATAGCACCACATGGACATCTAAAATCATCAAATGTTCTTCTAAATGAAAACTATGAACCAGTCCTAACAGATTATGGTTTAGTGCCAGTGATTAATCAAGAGCTTGCATCAGACATTATGGTAATTTACAAGTCACCAGAGTATTTGCAACAAGGCAGAGTTACAAAGAAGACTGATGTTTGGAGCCTTGGGATCTTAATCTTGGAGATCCTAACTGGAAAATTCCCAGCAAATTTCTTGCAACAAGGGAGAGGGAGTGAATTGAGCTTAGCAAATTGGGTTGATTCAGTTGTTCCTGAAGAGTGGAGTAGTGAGGTTTTTGATAAAGAAATGGGTGCAAGCAAAGAAAATGAGGTTGAGATGGCAAAGCTATTAAGGATTGCATTGGCTTGTTGTGAAGCTGATGTTGAAAAGAGATTGGATGTCAAAGAAGCTGTGGATAGAATCCAAGAGGTGAAGGAGAGTGGTGAAATTGATCTTAATTAATAATAATATATAATGGAGGAGATTAATTAATATATGAGTTGATCTTCTTAATTATGATATGAATATGATGAAGCTGACAACAAAGTCTTGTTTCAAAGGCTAAGTGAGATTAGATTATGATGATGATTTGGATCAGGATGTGTAGATGATGATTACAATTGGGTTTGAGAAAAAAGTGTGCTAGGCATGAAAGAATTGGTTGGAATGGTTCATCCATGTATTTAGTATGTATCATTATTGGGTTTTCCAAATTTGTTTATTCTTTTAAAACTTTTTCTTTTTTCTTTCTTGGTGTGGGTAATATGCAAAATTATGAGGAACAGAGGACCTACAACCAATGATGTAATGCCGTAGGTTGAGGTTACAATTGAGGAGTATGTTGGGCGATTAACATTTTTAGTTAAAAAAATTAGAGTCAGCAAATGTTGGCTCAAATACAAGACAAATACAAAAGAAAAATGTTAGTCGCCTAACATTTTGGAACTGAGAAATTCTTTTATTCTTGATTATTCTTTTTTAAAAGAATTTTTTTTAGTTATTAAAAGTTTGTTGGGATTTAGATTACTATATAGTTTACACATATTTAGTTGTATCTAAATTTTCAAATTATAATCCCAATTTTTATCCATATTTGTTATTGATTATTTATAATTTTATATAGACCCACAACCCCATACACAGACTCATTGGATTTTGACTCTTTGCACAGGACTAACTAAGCAATTTAAAATAAGAAATTGATTAGAAAATATTTAGTGGATTATTCTTATTTCATAATTAATTTATAATACCAGTTTTTTTTCCTTCATTGTACATAATCTTACGGAATATAAAAATGGGTAAAGGGATAAAAACAGCTAACAATTATTTTCTTAAACTGTGAAAATGATAGATATTGAACTGAAAAAAAAAACATGAATTGCAAGTATTGGAACTGAATAGAGCATATATTTTTAGTGATCAACATGAAATAAATAAAATAAATTGAGGTAATGTCCAAAATGGTCATTAAAATTTCTAACTCGCTTTAGATTAGTTCCTCATTTTTTAAAATGATTAAATAAGTTTTTCACTATTAAAATCGCGAATTTTTGTTAGTCCAAAGTTACTGGACTTTTTAACGGCGCTGAGATGTACAGTTAACTGCACGCTGATGTGGACACACAATGAGTTCAACTCAAATTGGTACCTCAAATTTAATTAAAACACCTAAATTGATTCAATTCTCACCTATAAAATCCTAACCCTCCAAATGTTCATTTTTATTCTTCGTCTCCACTCATCTCCTCCTCCTTGATGTTGTTCATCTTGGCACTAATCTGAAGAATATTCTAAACTCTGGTAACCCTTCGTTTTTACTTTATGATCCAGCCAAACAACGCCTCTAGTTTTTTTTTGTCTCTGCCATACCTTGAAGTATTCTTTTCTTTGTTCCGAAAGTTTGATGATGTGACAATTCCGAAAATAATGTTCTTCAATTCGGTTTCGGTTGTTTGTGCCGTTTGTTCCGAGATTAACCGAACCACCAGATGGTAGTTATTTTCTACTTCTGACGACATAATCGCTTCTTCTTTGACTTTATTTTTTTATCATTGGAAGTTTTTTATTGTGTTGTTGTTTCTTTATTCTCATTGCCTTTGCTTGCTTGCTTCTTCTTCTTCGGTTGATGTGGTTATGGATGTGTTACTGTCAGTACTAATTTGGAGGATTTGTCATGTTGCGGTGTCGTCGAGTCTGGTGGTGGTGATGGGGGCAATCTTGTTGGTCATTGTTGTTGAAGAGGAGAAGGTTGGAAGAATGAAGGTTGTATAAGGCTTAGAGAATGGGGTTGAATCTATGGCCTTCTTTTACTTTAATGAATTTAGCCTTTACTTGCAAACTTTACGTAGAGTCTGTTTGAATTGTGCAGCGGAAACTTTATGAGACAATTTAGTTTTGTCTCATAAATAACAGAAAACAAAACTTAGAGTAAAAGAAGAAGAATGACACAAGCATGTATCCTGGTTCAGTTGCCTTGTGCAATGCAACCTACATCCAGTCTCCACCACAACAGTGGTGAAATTTCCACTATAGTTAAAGTATTACATACACCAATTCATAGGATTCACCCAATCCTTTTCTCTCAAGTTCCCAACTAACTTGACTTGGTTATGCTAATACCTAACTATTCACTCTAAATGCTAACCCAACTTAGAAAATGGCACCTCACAGGTACAAGATACAAGACACATGAAATAACATAAAGAAATCTGAAATCACTCTAGGCTTTTCTCTCAAGTGTGTCACTCAACCTTTTATCACTCATAGGCATTTTCTTGGATTCTCACAATAATCCTTTTACCTCTCAAGAAATTACAAAAAGATATACAATGAAAATGAAATACAAACTGTAAAACATGAAGGAGATTAATGCTTCAATAGCCTTTGTTGCTATAAATTTAACCAGATTCAGTTGACTCTGATTAAGTTCTTCATCTTGGCAGAATGCTTCTTTTACTAGAAAACACTGTTCAAATGTGATAAACTTTTCAGAGAGAAACTCTTTAGAATAAACTCAAAATCTGGTTCTCTCTCCTTACCTTCAAAAAGAAGAAAAAATTTTCTTTTGTACCTCTGTCAATGTTGCTGATTTACTTTCTTCCAAGTCAACTCCTCGAGCTGTGTGCTTCACCAACTTACCATTTCACTATTTTCAATTAAACCCTAAATTAAGAATTTTGAATCCAAGCTTTTTTGCTTGACCGAAAACCTCAGGATCGCAATGAAAAAGTTGTTCAGTGGTAAACCCATATCTAAACCTTTGAGCTAGAGCTTTTCCCCCAAGAAATAATTTTGGCCTTTGATTCACAACATTGATTATCAAATATCACTTTCTCCATTTTTCCCAAATTAGAGTAGCAGAGATTTAGGGAAGGAGTGAAGAAAGTAAATTGCATGCAAATGGAAATAAATCACCTTTAACTTCTGACTTAGCTTAAATGGGTTTGATTTGGGTTATTAGACCTTTGCTTTTTGCTTAAACTTTCTCTCTTTCTCTTTCTTTCTGTTCTGGTGAATGAATAGAGAAGAAGAAGCTCTCTCTCTCTCTCTCTCTCTCTCTCTCTCTCTCTCTCTCTCTCTCTCTCTCTCTCTCTCTCTCTCTCTCTCTCTCTCTCTCTCCGAAGCACACTTGTGAAGTGCATTGGAAAGCTTCAGCTTGAGTGATGTACCTAGGTCTTGGATTCTTTTCGCTTACCTTTCAACCCATGTGATTTCATTGTCATTTCTCATTTGGGCTTCATTTGTAAATATTACCCACAATAGCAAAGTCTGTTTTTTTTGTTCCATTTTGGCCTGCTGCTATGTTTATATTTTTGGCCTGCAATACTAAATAAGGCCATCAAAACTAATTGGGTGTTTAACCCAATAAAATAATGTTTGTCATCATCAAAATAGGATTAGTTATATACATAACTCAACAATCTCCCCCTTGATGACAAACATAATTATAACATTGATCAAAGGGATTGATTTTGAATAGGGTTAAGTAACTCCATATAAGTGATGTCACTTGTTTTTGTGTTGCTCTCCCTTTTCTTTTCAAGAGTTACTCCCCGTAGATTTGTGCTTTTCTCTTCTTTCCTGTTTACACATTCTTATAGAGAACACAATGATGTACTGCACACAATTCAACTTAACTAAGAGATTATATACAACCAGCGAATAAAATCCAGGCCAATGCCAAACAAAACAGAGCATAATCTTGAACAAAACAGAACAACAAACATGCAAAACAGAGATACATGCAACATATACACCTTATACATAACACACAACACAACACATGTAATTTGTTACTATTACTACTACTACTACTCCCTCTTTTGTCATCAAGGGAGAAAATCTAATCAAATGCAAATCTGCAACTTAAAACCTACAACAAACTACTAATACAAAGTTCAAACATCTAAATAACTGAAATTAAAAGCAACAGTTGTTAAACGGTTTACAGTTATCTGAGACATAATAAAAGAGAGTCCAAAAGTAAAAACAACAGTTTTTATGAGACAAAAGTAAACACAAGGTGGCATCATTTTGAGACAATTTCAGGCATCCGAACCATCTTCTTCAGAACCAGCATCTTCTTCAGGATGAGTGGCAACATTGTCATCATCTTATAGGTTATCAATGAATTTCAGAGGCCTCGGTAAGGTACATCCAGCTCCTAAAATTGCTGAGATGGTGGTACGAGTCGGACATCCCGTTGTAGAGATCCATGTCGGGAGGCTTGAAGTCCTTGGGGACTTTCACTTTCATGATCTCTTCTATGAATGGGTCTTGTTCTTTGGGGAGGCTGGTCTTGCGATCGGTTCGTGTAGTACAGGTTCGGAGGTTGGCCTCAAGCTTTTGGAGTTTTTCCTTTAGCTTTCGGCGACGTCTTACTTCCTTTTTAAGATCTCGTTCGGTCTTCCTTTGGCGTTCGGTCTCTCGCTCTAGCTGTTTGAGGCAGTTTTGTTGTTCGCGGATTGTGCTTAGTATCTCCGAGATTGGGAGGTGTTTTTCTCCTTCAGGATAGCCTGTCGCCTTAGGTGATGGTGGAGGGGAAAGCGTGACGTCTTGGTCTTCTGTCTGTGTCCCGTCTTCTAGTTTGGATATTGTGTGTCCTTTATGAGGTGGGTTGTTCGCCATGATCGTGGGGTGACTTCCAGGTTCCCCGGCAATAGCGTCAATGTTTCGTGGGTTACCTAAAACCTTGAGTTTGGACCAGTCGTGAGTTCTGGGTCTCCTTCAAGTGTTGGTCTCTGATCTACTGATATTGAGGTGCCGCCTATCTGAGCTCCTCGTGGGAGGTTGGGTGGTGGTACTTGTAAGAGACTTTGATGCTTAAGTTAGCAAGGACTTTAGGCAGGTTTTTTGTAGAATTGGAGTATGAGTTATACCTGGGAACTCCAGTATATTTATAGTGGTTTTTGTTGATCTTCTTTGGGGGAAGATCCTTATCTTATCTTTATATCTTGTGGGTTAGATCATATCCTTTGGCAACCGCCTTCTAGTGGGTGGTGGCCTTGCTGGTTTGGGCCTCTTTGGGCCTTCTAGTGATCTTCCGAGCTTTTTAAGAAGAGGTTGGTGGAGGTGAGAGAGCCCTCTTAGTCCCTTTATCCTTTGCCGATCCGACCCTAAAGTTCGGGTCAGGGTATGAACACTAGTGTAGTCATCCACAATTACTAACCCATAATGTTTACCACCTAAGTTTTGGGTTCTTGTTGGACCAAATAAATTAATATGTAGCAATTCAAGTGGTCTTTTAGTAGAGATGTCTTCCTTTGATTTAAATGAACTCTTTGTTTGTTTTCCCATTCGACAAGCATCACAAGTGATATCTTTGTCAAATTTATCAAAGGAAAACCTCTTACTAATCCTTTCTTGACAAGCTTGTTTATTTGAAATATACTAGCATGACCCAATCTCGTATGCCATAGTCACTTTTCAGATTCTTTAGAGTGAAAACAAGCTACATTTTGATCCTTTAATTCATCAAGTGTGAGTCCATACACATTATCACAACGCTTAGCTATAAACAATATATCGTTGGTCTTTTCACTTACAACACAGTATTCCAATCTTTTAAAAATTACCAAATAACCTAAATCACACAATTGACTTATACTCAAAAGATTATGTCTCAAACCATTAACCCAGAAGACATCATCAATAAAGGTAGAGTGATTGTTATCTACTTTTCTAACAGTAACAATTTTATCTTTTCCATCATCTCCAAAGGTCACAAAACATCCATCATACTTGTTTAGTTTGATGAAGAAGGTTGACCTTCAGTCATGTGCCTAGAACACCCACTATCTAAGTACCACATATCTTTCCTTTTCTTGGATGCTAGGAAAATTTGCATAAGATTTCAATCAACCTTAGGTATCCAAATTAATTTGGATCCTTTGAAGTTAATCCACCTTGATTACTCAAGTGCATTAAAGTCACAAAGAACATTGTAAATTTGGTTTCCTACTTTTCTTTTTCTAATGAAGCATTGTAAGTAAGAATGACCTGTTTTCTTACAATTTAGATAATGATTTCTAAACCATATTGCTGAAAAAGATGTGAATTATGATGCTGGAAATGATTAAATGACGGAGGTTTAATGTTTTTTGAAAAGCAGGCATTTCTTTTAACAAAATGTTTGTTATTACTGTTTCTTTTTGCAAACGCATTTAGACTATAATTTTTGTAAGCATATGGACTTCTTGTATGAGGAGTTCTTTCGTGAAATTGTGAGTTTTTTAAAGCAACTTCATTTTTTGATACATAACTCAGACCCGACTTGTTTGATGCAGGTTCAGTCTTTGATGATGATGCAGTTTCATCAAAATAATATTTTCCAAATTCCTCTTCATAGGAGGAAACATGTCCCAGACCAAATTTATTCATGATGGATTTTGTTTTTGAAGAAGAGGCTATGAATTTTGTTGAAAGATTATCAAAATCTTTTAATCATTTCATTTAATCTTTTATTTTCAGCAATGAGCTCTTGTGAAGGATCCATAATGTGCTTTCCTTTTAGTTTCTCAAGTTCAGATTTCAGAAATCTATTTTCTTCAATAATGTCCAAAGCACATTTGGTTTCCTTCACCTTTTCTTTCAAAAAATCATTTTCAGCTTTTAGCCTTTCTTTTTCAGATTTGTATTTATTGTATTCGTTCAGCATTTTTTCAGAATTTAAAGTGAGATCATATATGATAACATGTAAATCTTCTATGGACAGGTCATAATAATTTGCCTCATCAAGTTGATCCTCACCAGCCATAAAACAGATTTGAGCTTCTCATTCGGAGTCTTCTTCCTCATTCGAATCATTCTCAAGGTCCTCCCAAAATGCCATGAGCACTCTCTTCTTTTCTCTCTTTCTTTTATCCTCCTTTTTGAGTTTCAGACAGTTGTACTTGAGATGCCCAGCCTCCTTGCAGTTGTGACAAATTACTTTGCTCGTGTCCTTCTTGTACTCCTTTGAGCTTGAGCCCTGGTACTTTCCTTTGTTTCTCATTAGTCTTCTAAGTCTCCTATTAAAAAACACAAGTTCATCATTTGAAACACTGTCACTAGACTCACTTTCTTTTTATTCAACTCTTGACTTAAGGGTTATTCCATTTTTCTTTGAATCTTGGTTTGTGTGTGTGGTTTTATAGGCAAGGAGTTTTCCTCTCAACTCATCATAAGTTATGGGACTTAGTTTTTTGCTTTCGGCTAGGACAGTGGCCTTTGTTTCTCATTCCTTTGTGAGGCTTCTAAGAATTTTTCTCACTAGAGTTTGTTCCGAGTAGGTTGTACCCATAGCATCGAGGTTGTTGATTATGATTGAGAGTCTCTCAAACACTTCATCAATACTTTATCCATCATTCATGTTAAACATCTCGTATTCTTTTTGCAGCATATCAATTCTTGTTTCTTTGACCTGTTTAATGCCTTCGTGTGTAACCTGGAGTTTTTTTCAGATTTCTTTGGCTGTCTTGCATCTAGACACCTTTTGAACTCTTCAAAGCTGATAGCACAATGAAGTAGGTTGTCGGCTTTAGCATTCAACTCCACTTTCTTCTTCTCATCATCATTCCATTCAGTTTCTTCTTTTGTAGTCACCACTCCATCAGCACTTGTCTTTGTTGGAATCTTGGGGCCGCTTTCAACAATCTTCCATATGTTGTAATCAATGGATTGGATGAAGATCCGCATCTTCACTTTTCAGTAGGCATAATTCTTCCTGTTGAAGAAGGGAGACCTGTTGTTTGACTGCCCTTCTGTTAGAGTGTAGGCAATTGTGGTTATGCTCAAGTTGTTCACTATTGGACCTTTGCTCCAAGCGGTGAAGCTTGATTCTTGAGACCTTGGCTCTGATTACCAATTGAAGGTTGTAGAAGGCTTAGATAAGGGAGGTTAAATCTATGACTTTCTTTTACTTTAATGAATTTAGCCTTTACTTGCAAACTTTTACTTAGAGTCTGTTTGAAGTGTGCAGCAGAAACTTTATGAGATAATTTCGTTTTGTCTCACAAATAACAGAAAATAGAACTTAGAGTAAGAGAAGAAGAATGACACAAGCATGTATCCTAGTTCAGTTACCTTGTGCAATGCAACCTACTTCCAATCTCCACCACAATAGTGGTAGAATTTTCACTATAGTTAAAGTATTACATACACCAATTCATAAGATTCACCCAATCCTTTTCTCTCAAGTTCTCAATTAACTTGACTTGGTTATGCTAATACCTAACTCTTCACTCTAAGTGCTAACCCAACTTAGAAAGGGACACCTCACAGGTACAAGATACAAGATACATGAAATAACCTAAAGAAATTTGAAATCACTCTAGACTTTTCTCTCAAGTGTGTCACTCAGCCTTTTATCACTCATAGGCTTTTTCTTGGATTCTCACAATTAGCTTTTTACCTCTCAAGAAATTACAGAAAGATATACATTAAAAATGAAATACAAATTGTAAAACATGAAGAAGATTAATGCTTCAACAGCCTCTGTTACTATAAATTGAACCGGATTCAGTTGACTCTGATTAAATTCTTCATCTTGATGGAATGCTTTTTTTATTAGAAAATATTGTCCAAAGGTGATGAACTCTTCACAGAGAAACTCTTCAGAATAAACTCAAAATCTGGTTCTCTCTCCTTACCTATAGAAAGAAGAAAAAAATTTTCTTTTGTACCTCTTTCAATATTACTGAGTTGCTTTCTTCCAAGTCAACTCCTCGAGTTGTGTGCTTCACCAACTTACCATTTCACTATTTTCAATTAATCCCTAAATTAGAAATTTCGAATCTGAGCCTTTTTGCTAGACCGAAAACCTCAGGGTAGCAATGAAAAAGTGGTTCAGTGGTAAACCCAGATTTGAACACTTGAGCTAGAAAATTTTTTTCAAGAAACAATTTTGGTCTTTAATTCACAGCAGTGATTATCAAATATCACCTTCTCCATTTATCCCAAATTAGAGTAGCAGAGTGTTGGGGAAGGAGTGAAGAAAATAAATTACATGCAAATGGAAATAAATCACCTTTAACTTCTGACTTAGCTTAAATGGGTTTGATTTGGGTGATTAGACCTTTGCTTTTTGCTTAACCTTTCTCTTTCTTTCTTCTCTGGTGAATAAATGGAGAAGAAGAAGCTCTCTCTCTCTCTTTCTGATTCTGACTGAAGCACACTTGTGAAGTGCATTGAAAGGCTTTAGCTTGAGTGATGTACCTAGGGCTTGGATTCTTTTCACTTACCTCTTGGCCCATGTAATTTCTTTGTCATTTCTCATTTGGGTTTTGTTTGTAAATATTACCTACAATAGCATATTCTATTTCTTTGTTCCATTTTGGGCTGCTGCTATATTTATATTTTTGACCTGCAATACTAAATAAGGCCATCAAAACTAATTGGGTGTTTAACTCAATAAAATAATATTTGTCATCATCAAAATAAGATTAGTTATATACATAACTCAACAAAGAATATAGAATATAGAGTAAGATGGTGGTTAGATCAACCAATGGGTGATACTACTTTTGGATCTATTATTGTATTGATTGGAATAAAGGTGCATTTGATTTGTTTTTATTAATTATTAGTTTACTTTTATTCTTTTAAGGATCAATTTTTCTTTCTTTAAGGTTGTTGCTTTTTTATAAAGGTGGTGTATGTATGACAAAAAAACCTTGAAAGTTCAGAATAGTTTGAATTACACAAAAATAGAAATTAAGAAATTATTTTAATATTTTATTTTTGTCTAATTTGTTTTCTTCTTTCTTTTTTTGTTTTGTTGTTTGTGATTTTGATATGTGAAGTTTGTTATGGGTAGAACAACATCAATGAGGAAGAGAGGAGTGGAAACGAAGAACAAAGATGAATATTTGGGAGTTAGAATTTTATAGGTAAAAATTGGATCAATTTGTGTGTTTTAATCAAATTTGGAGTACCAATTTGAGTTGAATTTATTGTGTGTCCACATTAGCGTGCAGTTTGGCACTTAACTGTACATCTCAACGCCGTTAAAAAATTTCATAACTTTTGGATTAATGAAAATTCACGATCCTAAAAGTGAAAAATTTATTTGGCCATTTAAAAAGTGGAAGACTAATCTAAAATAAGTTAAAAATTTAAAAACAATTTTAGACATTAACTCAATAAATTTTCATTACGTAAATAACTCATTATATATCATACAGAGTATAAATGCAAATATGCGATCTATGTTAGTAAATACAATAATATAATACTTTTTGGTTCCTAACAAATAAAAATGTAATACAAAATTAGAATGCTCAATATGATGAATGAAATGTGTTTAAAAAGATTGAGGCTAAAAAATAAATATTAAATTAAATTTTTTTATTGTATTTAGTATGAAATGTATAAAATTAAATTATATTTTAATATTATATTTAGTTTAAAATAAATATAAAAACCGAAACATATAAAATTATTTAAATATTTTTATTAATTTAAAAAAATAAAAAACAGAGAGGAGAGCCTTCTACCTTTCTTCAGCTGATCCAATTTATGTTGGTAAAAACAATAATATAATACTCTGTGATTCCTAACAATTAAAAATGTAATACAAAATTAGAATGCTCAATATGATGGATGAACTTATGGCTACTTTTAAAAAAAATTAAAATTAAAAGATGAATATTAAATTAAATTTTTATATTATATTTAACTTAAAATATATAAAATTGAATTATATCTCAATATCGTATTTAATTTAAGATAAATATAAAAATAAAAAATCTGAAACATATAAAATTATTTAAATATTTTTATTGGTTAAAAAAAATAAAAACAAAATAAACAAAACCAAGAAAAAAGAGAATTGAGGTTTCTACCCCCTCTTCAACTAATCCAATCCCATTATCACAAGCTTCCTCTGGAGTCTTGAACAGTAGCACCACTATCATCACTGCCTTTATGAACTATCTTCCCACAGCAACAATGACCACCCCAACAATTTCAAAAGGTTAAATTTCGGATCTTTGATCGATGGGGTATGAATGAGAGTGGCAATTTTAATAACAATTAGATGATAGAAACACAATTCTTATGTGCTTACTGAGAGGTTGTGCATCACTCTCATCAATCTCAAATAATAATTGATACCAATCAGTCAGATTCAAACAAAATTTAAAACCAAAACAAAACAAAAAAAATCGGAGTTTTTGGAATCTCAAGGAAAAAAAAAAAAAAAGGAAAAGGCAACGAGAGTGTAACAGAAAGAGCAACAATCGCGGTGGTGTAGACCACCTCCAATTCTTGAAAAAAAAAAGTTACATATTCTTAAGTAATAAGTCTTAGTATTAAAAAAAATTAGTTCTATATTAAAAAAAATTGAAGAGTTTATAAGAACAAAGATTTATTAATTAAAGATAAAAAATTTTTAAAATAAAAAATTTGATAAATAATTAAGTGAGAAAGTTAATATTTTTTATTTTTTATTATTACTATCAATTTTTTAAATACATTTTTTGTCATTATTTTTCTCTTTTTTTAATTTTTTGTGAAGTAAAAAATAGAAATAAATTAAACAATAATTCTTCACTTACAAACGTTTTTTTATATAAGTCTTTACAAGTCATTTATATTAACGCACTTCGAACCGTTACTGCACGTTCCTTCTTCCTCTTCCTCTTCTTCTTCTTTTTTTTGTTTCTTACCTTCTCTTTCTCCTTCTTCATTTACGTGCTTTTCTCTCTGTTTTCTTTTTTTGTTATTCTCGATTTTTATTGTTTTTTGAGATCAAACTCTGAAATCGTTTTTGAAGTGTTTCATCTTCATCGTCATTATGCATAAGGTATACTTCAACGAATTTGGGTGTATTTTTGTAATCCTTTTGGGTGTATTTCTGTAATCCTTTTGGGTGTATTTCTATAATCGTTTGGGTGTATTTCTCTAATCCTTTGGGTGTATTTCTGTAATCGTTTGGGTGTATTTCTGAAGTTCTATTATCTTCAAAATGATTTCAAAGCTTGATTTCAGAAACTATGAAAATCGAAAAAAAATGAAGCAAGAATAACAGTGATAAACGCGGGTAAAACAACGAATGAAAAGGTGAAGAGAGAACGCACGAAGGAGATCGAACAAATTTGGCAAGAAACTCATTTTCATGGAGGAATAAGAAGAAGAGTCGTTCATAATGCATGGTGAGTAGCGCGCTTTGGAAACAGGAAGTGGTTGAATAACGTGCGTATATTTACTCTTGAATTTGGGAGTAATGCGAGTGTGTTTTGTTGATCGAGTTTGTGCCAACTTGTAAGACTTGTAAGTAAAAAAGGCTTGTATGTGTAGCAGGCCTCTAAATTAAATTTTTTTATTATTTGTTCTATCTTATATTTAGTTTAGTAGTAAACAAAATATAAAAATACTTATTTTTGTATTTTTATTTTTTATGTCATGTTTTCAGTATCTTTTCTGTTTTCAAAACTAGAAAAAATAGATAAAAGTACACCTGAATTTTCACACGGTGGATAGATGTACTCCTCAATTTTTTAATGAGTAATTTGTATACACGAATATAAAATTTTGTTGTCAATTCTACTCTTTCGTGGCGTGAGTAATTTTTTCGGCAATGGTGAAGGCCAAGTGGCACAGTATTGTGTGATGTGGCCAATTTAGGATGACACAGTGAAAAATAGAATTATTATATTATTAAATTTATTGAAATAATATAAGAAAAGGGCACAATAGAATCAATATTCATCCTCTTCTTTCTCTAATTACTTCGAACCCTAAGAACCCTAACATAGGATGAAAAAAATTCTTCCTTCTTTCTCTTCATTTTTTTCTGTACATCTTCTTCCTGTCTGTCATAATAGAGGTTTGTAAACTCTAATGTATCAAAATGTCACACTCTTAACGAAGGAAGATCAGAATATACATCATGCTTGTGCCAGTAGTTGTGGTGGCTCGTCTTCTGCCCCAAAAAATAGGAAGAAGAAGAAGAAGTTCGACTACAATAATAACAAGTGTGGACTTGACGTAATGGTGCTTGAGTCTGCTACACAGAGTGGAACCCTGGAAGATTATTTCTTCGTTGAGGTATGTGAATTCTGATTTTGTTTATGAATTAGAGGAATCAGACTCCACACGAGGAACAAAGATCTTTGGTGCCTTATTCCTTTCTCTTTGCACAAACCTTTGACCAGTCGGTGCTGGCCTTTTATACGATGTTCTTATGTTCTTCTGACTATTCTTAGATTGTTGGGTAGCCACTTCATTCTAACCTTCTTGTTGGGAACCATTAGGATGTGGAACTTCTGCTTCACTTTGCTGTTGGGTCGTATTTCGGTTGACGTTTGGAATTTTGGATTATGGCATTGATTGGGTTGTAGGAGCAGGATTGAGAGATGCTGGCTTATGAGTTTGATTGTAACTTTAGTTGATTTTTTTCCACCATGTGTTAGGGTTCGAAGGAATTAGAAAAGAAAGAGGTGAACAGTGGTTTCATTATGCTCTTTTCTTATAAATATTTCAACAAATTTCATAATATAATATTTTTATTTTTCACTGTGTCACTCTAAATTAGCCACATCACACAATATCATACCACTTGACTTTCATTATCACCAGAAAAGTTACTTAAGCCACACAAGGGTATAATTGATAACGAAATTTTATATTCGTGTGTGTAAATAACTCATTAAAAAAATTGAAAAGTACATCTATCTACCGTATAAAAATTTGAGTATACTTAATTTTTTTTTCCGAAGTCTTCTTAATAGTAGAAAACTTCCCATATTGAATCAATAAATAATATCAAAATTGACTGTTAATCTTGCTCAATGCTCACATAAGACAAAAATTATTAAGTAACGAGTCTGAGTAATATAAACAATTAATCTCAAATTGAAGAAAAATAAAAATAAATAATTTATGCTTTATAAAATAAGAGATGCATTAATTTTATACTTCAAGATTTTAAATTAAATATAATATCTGCTTATTTTATATTATCTTATTTATTGATTCCTTTCAAAATTTCTTAGTAATCGAGAACTCCGAAAATAGCTCAACACATATAAATGTACATATTTGTCCATTGTTACATGTTGAACTTTCTTATATTATATTTGTCCTTATAATAAAATGTAAATAATTTTGTTAAATTTTATCTTAAAATTTTTTAATAAATATTATAAAATAATAATTATCTTATTAAATTTGATTATTACTAAAATTAAAAATAAATAAAAAATTAACTCAATAAAAAATTAATAAATACTGATAATAAATTAATATTAACCAATTAGTTCATTAGCAAACTGAAATTTAAATTTTTAAATAAAAATAAAATTATTAATGATTTTTTTAAATATTTGTGGAGATAAAAAAATTATGTTATCTATTCAAGAATACTCCTTATTTGAAATTTGTAAACTTTAATATTTAAATAATTGTCTTTTCTATAGTATTTATTTCGGTTAAAAAATTGTATTAGAAATATATATTATAACAAGTGGATTCTGACAATCAAATGAAGAATAAGTAAACTAAAAAAATGTCTCAGAAAAATTTAAGAAGTGACAAAAATATTTTTAAAAGATTAAAATAATAAAAATGCTCAACAAAAATTAAAAACATTAGCTAATGAGTGTGACTTAAGTTTAGACGTGAGGTTAAAATTCTTTTTAATAAAGATTTTGATATTTTTTTCAGTGAGATAAAGTCGTCTAAGTTCTTTGAATAAAAATGAAAAATAATACCTACAAAAAAATCTAATACTTAAGGCAATAAAGATTTAAATAGGTTTTATGGATTAAAGTTGAAAAGTATCTATATATGATAGAATATTTATGCAGCAAGATTAATGATTTAACCATTACTCCGAACTTCTCTCACCCATAGTAGTGGTCTAGTGGATAGTGAATTATTATTATGATTCTCTTAATACCTATAAATATTCTTTATATTGTAACATTCGATACAACTTGAATAGACAACTTAAATACATTTAATAATATACTATCCTTTTTTCCGTTAAGTTTCTTGTTTCTAACACCTATGTTTAGAAAATTATCCTCTATTTTAAATAGTGAACGAACTTATAAACATGCACCTTAGTACAGTTGAGAATTCTTTTTTGCTGTTCAAACCGGGTCGAATCCAGATCATAATATTCATGTCACGTAACAAGTCGGATAGACTCGTGTAGATCTTGGTTTGACGCATTAATTCTACTGTAATATTGGACTCATTGGGCCATGATTTTATTATGAACAAGTCTATCAACATTATTTTTTATCAAATTAATTTGAGTTGATTAAGTGGTTAGTTCACTTATATGTTTAAATAAATGTGTAAAGAGTTTGAATTTCACCTTATACATGTAACAACTTATTAGCCAATAACAAATTAGTCATTAGACTGTTAAATGTCGAACTAAAAAATACTATGGACAACCAAAATACATTACTCTTTATCATTCAATTCATAGTTATACCCTTCATTTTCTATGTATGGTCATCATAAAATATTAGAGGCCTCCTACACGTACATGCCATTTTGGCTTACAAATTATATAAGTTGCTCCAAATCCAAGAAAAAAACACGCGCTCTTTCAATAACACGTTCACTCTTCGTCTTCTTCCTCAATCAAAACGCAAACTATCATGAAAAAATACGCACTCCTTCCACAACACGTTCACTCTTCCTCTTCTTCCTCAATCAAAACGCAAACCATCAAGATCCAAGGGACATTCAAAACAAACTACTATGATTCTACCGAAACGTTCCAACTCCTCGCGAAAAGTAGAAGAAATCAAGAAGAAAAGATACAAATCTCTATAAAAAATCACCAAAAAAAAGGAAGAAACATTATTCAAGGTACTGTTTTACTGTTCTTCTAGGTTTTTCTTCTAGATTGTCTCTGTCATGTACCTCATCCTTAACCAGCAAAACATTAAAAGATTTCAAGAAGAAATATACTGTCTCCCCCTGTTTTGGGTGTATTTCTGTAACCGTTTGGGTGTATTTCTGTCATCCTTTCTGTAACCGTTTGGGTGTATTTCTGTAACCGTTTAGATGTATTTATGTAATCGTTTGGGTGTATTTCTAAAGTTCCATTATTTTCAAAACGATTTCAAAGCTTGATTTTAGAAATCATGAAAATCGAAAAAAACGAAGCAAAGAGAGAACACATGAAGGAGATCCAACAAATTTGATAAGAAATTCGAAAAAAAGAAACGAAATTTTTTGAAAAATGGAAGTTATATATTTGTACGTTAATTGATTTGAATTGATTTAAAATTCTGTTAAAAATGTACGTAACAAGCAGCGCGTTTAATGGGTGGATTTCATTCAGACTTGTAAAGCTTGTAAATGCAAAACACGTAGAGATTAATCCAAAATATTATTCCACTATTTGATGGAATTTTAACTAAATATATCTAATTTAATAGTTGATGATAAGTAAATGACCCAATATCTCTGAAAACAAGCATAATAAGTAAAATTTTAGGAAACAATTGTTGAGTATTTTGGGGAAATTTTGGTAAACAATAACCACAACGTTAACGGGTACAACAGCAAACTAGGTTTAATTAATTAATTACGTTGTCTACCACTTTTTGCATACATAATAATATAATATTTCTATCTATAATAACAATTAGTCAATTACACGAGAAAGGTGATTAAATTTTGGGCTAAATTAATCACATAATATAGAATGTATACCTAATACCTAATTGTGTTTCACCGAAAGTAGCTTAAGATAGTATACGTGGTATCAGTTATAAAATTACAAAAATATTTAAAAAACAATAAAAACCAATCCAAATCAGCTCAAAGTTATCTTATTTTATATTATTAATTATTTCTAAAATAAATACATAATATTAAATATAATAAATATATAATTTTAGATGTTATATGTATACCATTATATATATTAAATTAAATAAAATAACTTTAAATTATTATTTTCGTGTTAGCATCACCGAATAATTAAGCACTATACATCTTACACCGTTAACATTCGTGTGAATAATGCATGTTAACCAAATATGGAAATCTCAAAACAAAATGAAAACTAATTAGGTTAAGAGAAAGAAGATTATCAAGATTTGTTAGCACTATGTTGCAACAACACTAACCATGTGTGTATGCAGTAACATTGGTTATTATATTGTAGCTTCCTTAACAAATTAAGTGCTTAATATTTATAATAGAGCATTCACCAAGACAAAAGGCATAGAGAGACGGAGTAGTAGGGGGAAAAAAAAAAACAACAACACAATCATTCTTTTAAAAACAACAACAACACAATCATTCTTTTCATTATTATTCATTATTATTATTGTTTTATTTATTATTGAAGATATGTCAAACCTTATGACGATGATGAATCATGGAAAGCGTGTTGTGGCTGTGGCAATTGAGAATAATAAGACAAGCCAAAGTGCTGCAAAATGGGCAGTGGATAATATTCTTCCAAAGGATCAAGATCTCTTACTCATCCATGTTAAGCAAAGATCATCATCAGATAATAGTCGTTCACCATGTAAGTATTTTATTTAAATCTCTTTTTTTTTCATCTTGTATCTATATCATCTACTACTTGCACTTAATTTGGGTCATGAAAACATTTATCTTTTAAGGTTATGCATTTTTTTATTCCTTTTTGAGCATGCAAAATGCATATATAGGGGTTTGGCTTTTTATTTTGCCTTTGAGGCTATTGAACTATTGAATACTACAGTGTCATAATTCAAGTACAAGATTTTCTGGGTCATAAATATTTGAACAGATGTGCTGGATGATAAAAAATTATTTCTTAAAAATGGTGTAAAAACGGAATTAAAAGGTAATATGAGAATTACATTTTAACTCGATATATATATTGCAAACAATTTTGAACAACTATTAATTGTAATTGTTACATCAAAAATAATTTCAGCCAAAATAGCACGGCTGATCAATGTCAAAATAATGACAGTTAGTTTGTGATTATTATTTTTTAGGCGAATCACCATTTTTTCTTAATTATTTCTCTCATATGGAACTTTTCATATCATAGCAACAGTTAAATTAGATCCAATAATTCCAGTTCCCTAATGCTTGGAAAATAAGTTTTTTTTCTTCTTCTTTTCTTCCGATTTTATCCTTGTGGAAAACTAAAATTAAAACAATTTGGTAGGTATGAAAATCTTCAATATATTTTTTTTTCACTACTTGATGGTAATTTAATTTTCAGTAAGATGATTTTGGTATGACAATTGATTATGATGATTTATAATTATTCAGCTAAATATAACCCATAACTTGAGCTTGATGTTTGATACACACAACGTTAATTAATTAATTAATTAATGTTATTACTATAATTGACTACTTGAATAATGGTTGTGATTGCAGTGAGAAGCTATGAGATGAAAGAAGGTACGGATAGACCACATGACAAAGAATCAAAGGAGCTGTTTGAGTCCTTTCGAGTCTTTTGCAACAGAAAGAATGTTAGTTCTTCAACCTCATTTTCATCATTCACCAATAAAAATTAAGGGTTTAATTAGTTAATAAATTTGTTATTCACATTATATCTATTCACCAAATCTAAGTAATTTTAAAGAGTAAAGTTTTTTTTGTTATGAATGTTTGTAATTTCTTTTAAAAAGTCTTTAACTTTTAATTTTGTTTCTAAAATTTTCTATTCGTGTCAAAATTATTTCTAGACGTTAATTTTATCTAAAATGTTAAGAATAAAAGTGAAAATATTTAGAGATAATTTTGACACAAATAAAAAATAAAAGAGACAAAATTGAATAAATAGAAAACGTTAGAAATAAAATTTAATGAAAATAAACGTTAAAATGTTTTTTTTTTAAAAATGACAAATATTAATAACAAAAGAATATACTTTCCTCTATACATGTAACAATAAAATCAGGAATATTTCAGTATTTTAATTTACAAAAATTATAATTAAAAGCAGAATAAGAATAAATAAGGCATGCATGCATGAATTGCAACAGGTACACTTCAAAGAAATTTTGTTAGAGGACACAGATATATCAAAGGCATTAGTAGAAAGTGTTACCACATATTCCATTGAGCTTTTAGTACTTGGGGCAGCATCAAGGAGTGGTCTTGCTAGGTATATCTGTAGAAACTAATTATTAGTTATTACTTAGAAGATCTGTAAATAAAATTATAGATAGATTATTCGTATGAAATCGGAGTTTAAATGAAATATTTTTGGAAAACAGATTTAGGATGAGTGATGTTCCAAGCACGGTGTCAAAAGCGGTACCGTCATTCTGCACCGTCTATATAATCTCCAAAGGAAAGATCTCATCCGTTAAAACTGCGACCGTATTACTCTCTCCGAAACCTGCGTCGCAGAATAAGATCCACTCTTCTCTGGCTCAACGTGCTGAGCGACCACGCAACCTCACACTCCCACGACATGGTTACTAACTAATTAACATTTCAACTTTTTATTTTAACTTTTAACAATATTATGTTTGATTATATTATAAATTTAATTTCCATACCTTCGGAGTAAGTCACAAAAATTTCATAATTTGTGTGTTTACTTCTATCTATCAATTGCAGTTTCAGGTGGATACCAATCTCTTGATTTTGATGAGATATCAATGCTTCCAGGTAATGAACTAAGCTTGTTTGGGTGTTATTAAATTATTTAAAAAAATTAATAATTTTTTATTTTTAATATATTTGATAAATTTTTAATAATACAAATAAAAATATTAAAAAGATTTTATATTTTTTTAGAAGTTATAATTTTTATTTATTTAAAAAATATATTTTATTTAAAAATTATTTTTTACATAATAAATAAATAAAAAAATATTTTTATATTATTATATTTAAACATAATTAATAGATAAAAGATTATTTTTATATTAGATATTTAAATATAAAATTATTTTTACTGTTTTAAAAGATCTTTAATAAAAAGATAATTAAAAAAATCTTCTATTAAAAATTCACCCAAACAAGCCCTACCTATACATGATTTCTTTTCGGAATAAAATCAATAAATGATAAATGACTCCAAAATGCGAATTAACTTTTTTATGCAATGACACATGAATAAAGAAATATAATGAAACATTTTGAGTAACCAATTACTAATCACTTTTTTTTCTCTTTTAAGTTCAATTAGATTTTACTTTATTTGTCTAGACTTAGAATCCAGAATTTAAGGTATGTTATTTAAAAAAAATAATGAAAGTAGTGTTTATTTATTAAGATAACAACAATTTCATAATTTGTTTACTCTATGCATCAATTGAAGCCGGATCATTTCCAGACAAACACGCATATGCACGCCGTAATCGCGGCAGTGATGAAGCCATGTAAGTTATTACAAATTAAAATATATCACATACTACATTGTATTATGTTTATATTTTTCTTGTGCATGATTCATAATAATGATAGATATATTTACACAAAAAATATGGTAAAAATTAGATTAATTACTTAAAAAACATGATTATAGATCACCATACGAGACAAAAAGAAGAAACTACGCACCAAATAATGTACCTGAAGATTGTGACATATCATTTGTGGCGAGTGCAAAACCAAGTATTGATAGGCTCTTCCCTTCGTTGTATTCCGATGATTATTTTGATGGAACCAGATCAAGATCAAGATCCCCCCAAGAATCAGGACAGAAATCTTTCATGTGTGATGACTACTCATTCACCTCTCTATCATCACCAACAGAGAACGTAAGTACACCGTATAAACGATACTATAACTTTTAGAATTTAATTTCCCTGCACGGTGGAACACATTACTTAAAAAGTTATCTAAATGGATGAATCTACGAGAATATTACATATAATGAATCTAGTTGGGAAATATTCTATGACAATTTAAGTTTCCCCAAGTTAACCAACATTGTTATTATATTGTTGAATTTAGGAAGAAATGGAAGCTGAGGTAAGGAAGCTAAAGCTAGAACTGAAGCAGACAATGGAGATGTATAGCTCAGCTCGCAAGGAAGCTCTAACAGCAAAGGAGAAGGTGCTTTAAAAATTTGATTATAGTCCAAAACATACATAATTGCAACATTATAAGACACTGAGCTATATGTGCAACAGGCAATGGAGCTTCAACGGTGGAAAAAGGAAGAAAAGAGGAAGATGGAAGACTTACAAATATCGGAAGGAGCGGCATTGGCTAGTCCAGGGGGGGAGAAAGAAAAGGATCAAAAGATGGCAGAGTCTGAAGCACAGAAAAAAATTAGTCCAGAGAAAACATCTCCGCGAGAAGCACCACAGATGAAGAGAGGACTAGAACCTCTAGGAGTTGGTACTGCAATGTACCGAAGGTATTCCATTGAGGAAATCGAGGAAGCGACACAAAAGTTCTCAGCAGCTTTCAAGATCGGTGAAGGAGGCTATGGCCCTGTATACAAGGGTGAATTAGATCACACACCGGTTGCAATAAAACTTCTGAGGCCAGATGCAACTCACGGAAGGGAACAATTTAATCAAGAGGTATGGAAACTAATATTATGGCAAAATCTTTTCCTCTTCGAATGAAATCATAGTTTGAAACTAAGAAAAGTGAGAACCAAACTGGACAAAGTGTGAATTGAAACTCACAATTTTCAACCTTTCTTTTATTTCTGCCAATATGGTTTATGTAGGTTGAAGTGTTAACTTGTATAAGGCATCCAAACATGGTTCTCCTCCTCGGAGCATGCCCAGAGTATGGTTGCTTAGTGTATGAGTACATGACTAATGGGAGCTTGGATGATTGCCTCCTCCGACGAGGGAAGTTACCGGCTCTTCCTTGGCAGCTAAGGTTCCAAATTGCTGCAGAGATAGCCACAGGCCTCCTATTCCTTCACCAGACAAAGCCAGAGCCCATTGTACACCGCGACTTGAAGCCAGGAAACATTTTGCTAGACCGGAATTTCGTGAGCAAGATCAGTGATGTTGGGCTAGCCAGGCTTGTCCCTCCTTCGGTTGCAGACGCCGTCACTCAGTATCGTTTGACATCAACAGCCGGAACATTCTGTTACATTGACCCTGAGTACCAACAGACTGGCATGCTTGGAATCAAGTCTGATATTTACTCACTCGGGATCATGCTTCTCCAAATTGTGACAGCTAGGTCACCAATGGGTTTGGCTCATCATGTTAAGAGGGCCATCGCCAAAGGGACTTTGGAAGAGGTGCTTGATCCAGCTATTTCTGACTGGCCAATGGACCACACCTTGCATTTCACCAAACTCGCCTTGAAATGCGCCGAAATGATGAGAAAAGATAGACCTGATCTTGGGAAAGTTGTCTTACCTGAGCTCAATAAACTTAGGACATTTGCTGAAGAAAACATGCCTCCTATGATGATGTTTGGAAGAGCCTTCTCTCCAAGACCACAACAATGAGTCAAAATCACCAATATTAAATTTGTTTATTCTTTTTTTAGAAAACTTAAGGAATGTATCAAGAATGTCATGGCATGGGGATTCGACTATATTTTTATGTTGGTTGTCGAAGACCTAATACAACCCCCCCTCTTTTATTCGGGCTTGGGACTGGCTATGTACCGCAAGTGTAATATAGGCGGAGTTAAGGAATATATCAAGAATGTGCAGATAAAAATTATTGCAATCCTTAAATTTGTATATAAACAAATTCTGTAATATTGAATTTGTACTTTAGAATATTTCAAAAGGGATTGAGAATGCACCATGCATTTTCCCAATATATATGTTAAGATTCTAGGCTTTTCTTTGAATAGGCATGTGTACTTTGAACTATCAAAGGATGTGTCACTTTGTTCTCCAAATAGTAAAATGCACTTTAACATCTCAAAATCCCATTACCAAACATTCTTGTTTTCCATAATCTGAATTTCAGTTTGTTATTAGGAACATTTTTTTTGTGTGGATGATTCAATGGTGAGAGGATTCTACTCTCTACTTCATTTTTCTTCTTGTCGTGAAGTTACTAATTTTTTTTAATAAGTTACCAACTGTAAACGTAAGAGAGAAATAAATGACATTATTCCCACTCATTTATTTTTCTCTCCCGTGTCAGTTTTTCTCTGTCAACTTAAATTTCTGTTTCTGTCATGAGAAGTTACCAACTTTCATACCTAAATTACCAACAGTGGCTGAAGCTTGAAGCTCACAAAATTGAAGATGGCTTACATAAAACCAATCTCTCTCTGTTCTGGAATATTTCTATAAGTCCAATATAAAGAACCGGGTTCAAAAGTATGAGAAGTTCCAATGAACCGGTTTAATGATTAAGTGTTTTCTCAAATTCCAAAGAAGATGTTACAAGGAGAACACCAATTCCTCATCACTCATTATAATACCTAATAACTCAATTTTACGAGCTTAATTACTACATTGTAACCATCATTTTACTATTAAAGAGAAGGTTACAATATCAACTACATATAGACCTAAGAGAATCATATGAACATATGATGCCACAACAAAGTATCAGACAATTCATGAGAATAGTAACTCATTCTCTTAAATCAACTTAACCTCAAAGACAACTTATAGCCTCTAAAGAACATAAGGAGATGAGTTCATGACATCACAACCTCATAATATATGTATTATTCCAAATACGTGTACTAAGGTATAATCTCTAACTTAATTCTTCTTGCAACCCATGCTAACTTGAGCATTAGAGTCCTTGCAGGAACACTCCCACTATTGGGAATGACAAACTCGGACATTAGGAACTCGGAATAGAAGGATGGCGGCAATATCGTGTCTCCAATCTATTCTCAACAATTTTGTTCAGTTAATCCCTAATTTCGGAAGAGCAAAACACTTATGAACACTCTCTCTTATCAAATTTCTTGAGTTCTCAGTGAACTTAAAACCTCAAGAATTAAGAAGAGTTACTTGCAGAGTTAGATAATTTTACATTTCGAAGCTTTCCTCTTTTGTGTTTACTTCGTTACAAAATTTATTTTTAACCAATTTTATCCAAAAGTAAAACACATGAAACCTAATTCGAAAAATGTAGATTAGCACCAAATTAGCCAACGCCCACCAGTATATAATGCAAATTAAAATACAAAACATATATAAAAAATAAGTTAAACAATATATATTTATACACAGATACATGATTTAGTAATTGATTTTTTTTGTGGACGTAGATTTTTGTTAGTTGGTATGATATACCTAAACGGCTTAAAAGTCAAAGGAAGATGAAGCAGGTTCCACTGACAATAAAAATAATAATAAAAAATAAAGCCTAAAAGAGACCAACAAAGCCTGATTCTTGTGCAGAGGAAGAAATCAATTCATCAATAATGTATAAAAGATGAAATAAATCATTAATTTCTGTTTCATTATGGCCTTCAACAATCAAATACAAAGCATCTAATTGTTATGAATGAAAAGTATACATACAGTTCTACCATATACAAGTCCATGAAAATCAAAATACTGACTTATACAAATATGAAAAAGTGCTCAAATACTCAGGTTTCCCGTGCTGTAATAACGGTCAAAGTTTTAGTATATGATACATGTTCTTCAAGAAACCAAAGTAATTAATTAATTAATTTTTTATTCATAATATTGAACTATAATCCCAATAATTTAGTTTAATTCATAATGGTCTCAACAAGTCTAAAAAATCATTTGCTTGCAATATGAATAATTCGATATCTGATTTCAGTAGCATCTTGCTAAGGATAACTAAAAGAAGAAACAAGAAATCTCAATATAGCCAATGCCTAATGCAATTTGATAAACCAGTATAAGTTTCATTTGTCTGTCAGCATAATAGTTTTTTTCTGTACTTCTTTATTTTTTTTGGAATAATAATAATAATAATAATAATAATAATAATAATAATAATAATAATAATAAAAGCTACGAAAAATTCATAGTTTAAAATGAGTGATGTTATTACAGTTTTGCAGAGACAATAAATTAACCAATTTGTTTCTAGAATAAAACCGATCAGCTTTTTTGACCTGGCATAGCATGAGTAATTCACACACAATTTTGAGATCAACATGTTCAATCAGGATATTTTGGCATCTTTTGTGATATGTAAAGCTGTGTTGAGGAGTTAAGGACACGTAGCATCTTTTATATATTTTCCATTATAACCCTATTATAATAATAATAACACTGGTTGTATCTATCATATTATTTCCTAAATCATGGCATATTTATTTCAGGATATTCCCTCTTAACCCCTTAGCTCTCCAGCTCCTGCTTCTGAAACTTTGTTTCAATTCCAAATGTTACCCTTTCTCCCTCTAGACGTTCTTTTTCCATGTCTTTGAAAGACATGACAAAAGAAAGAGAGAAGGCAATCATTGGAAAACATTTCAGTGACATTTTAGATGGAGAATTCTAATTCTAATTCCAACTCGAGCAAACAACAAAAGAATAGGAATAGGATGATGATGTTAGAAGGAGGGGTTGTTGGGTTAGGCATAGTTGCAGCCATGAGTATCACAAAGAACAACTCCATTTCCACTCATAATACTGATATTGTGTCCTCTGCTAAGGCTGCTGCTAACTTTAGGGGTATCAATACCAAAAACAATGGCCTTTTCTTTGCTTCTACCTTCAGTAAGATTGGAAGCCATTTTGTGTCTCCGAGTTCTTACTTTCTCAATTCCTGCAATCTCTGCAACAAGCATCTTCATGGGGTCGACATCTTCATGTACAGGTTCTAATATCAGATTAACTTTATTTTCTTGCTTATTAAAATTTAATTTTACTTCCCCATTCATCAAGTATTTGACCATGAAATTTCAGGTTTATGGTTTTGGTACTTAATGTTACTGAATCTCTGGAGTTTTATTATGTTTTCTTCCTGCTTAAGTTTGTTTTTATTGTTAACTTGTGTCACATCTCAGTTTTCCGTTTAATATTATACTTGAATGGAACCACGAATTTGTGGAAGCATCAGGAATTTAGAGGTGTTGTTGGTTTGGTATGTAGAATTACGATTATGCCATGTATTTACATGTTGCAAACTATAGCAAAAGTTTACAATATAACCATTCTGTCATCATGTATAATTGAAATAAAATTTCAAATCTCTCACCAATTGCCATTAGATGTTTTAGCTTTAATTTTTCTTTCCTTTACTTCTTTAAGAAAATTCATAATCATAAGCAATCACTTGTTCAGGATTAGACTCCTGTGATTGCAAGTATAGTGTTGTCCCAACTGTGAATTGAAGTTTATGTTTCCTTTATTACGGTCCTAAACTATAGATGCTGCAGCTTTTAGGACTATGTAACCCTCCCAATGGCATTGTTGCACTTTACACAATGTGTTCGCATGCTGTTGTATGCATTTTCCTTAGAATCTTCAGTGAGACGTTGATTTATTGATCAAGCATAGCCGTTAGTTTCTTCTCCAACCTTGTTGGGACCAATTAAAGAAAAATCTTCTAAGGTTAACACTTGCCTTCCATGTGCTCCAGATTCACATGGTATGGTCCCCCCCCCCCCCCCCCCCAAGAAAAAAAAAAAACAAAGCAATAAAAAAGGATAATGGAATGTCCACCAGTGGTTTTACCTACTCTGCAAAGGGCTCATTTATGTCAAATTTAGTATATAAAACTTTTGCATGATGTTATTAATATATAAATTTTTTCTGACATTTATAAAATCTTTTCATGTATCCCTATTTAAGGCCTGCCCTTTTTCTCTGCCAAATTGGCACATGCATATTCCCCCCTTATGGAGTGCAAATTAAGATTTGACTTTCTCACTTATTAAAAATTATGTGTGGTCCATATTATGCATTGCAGAGGGGAGAGGGCCTTTTGTAGTGCAGAATGCCGTGAGACACACATCAGAAACGATGATTACCAAGAGAAGTGCTTGCCTGGTGTGATGAAGCCACTTGATTGCTCCACGTCTCCCTGCTCTGGTCCTCCTGTTTCTTTGGCTGGTGTTGCTGTAGCATGAAACAATTTCAAGTTTATATTATCATATATAATATATGTATGAAATAAAAGTAAATAAAGATAGCAACTAGATTGTGAGGAAGGATGCGTACCTTAGAGAATATGGTGGTGATGACGATGATGATGAACATATGAAGATGTCCTTTGTTCCTGCAGTTATATATATGTCTATAGTATGAGGGCAAAATAGAAAAGTATCCTAGGCAAAATCTTTTTTGACCTGTAAATTTTTTAGGATATGAAATAATACGTGAGCACATTATTAGATTCTGTCTTTTGTGATATCAAGTCGGGTAAATTAGACTCTCTCTACTAAGGTTATATGACACCCCTTAATTTGTCAAGTATATACTTAGTGTAGGAGAGGCATCATATTTATATCAGAAATTACTATCATATTTTATAAAATACAAAGATACAATGTCATATAAGATTGTAACCTAACCTGAATATCAATCAGAAGTAGTGTTAACCACACAATGACAAGGGAAATAAATAATTTACCCTATAATTTTTTAAGAAGTTTAGGAAAACAAAAATTTAGAATATTTCATCAGTCAAATACAACTATGAATCTTGAAGAATTGCAAACGGGTACTCGCACTTTCTAGCACCAGTATTTGATATTAGCAATAGAACCAAACATAAAGTTTGGTTTTTACAATGTATCAAGAACAAAGACAATAGTGCCAAGTTAACTATCAAAATTTCATTGAAATTTTCACATAAATGCACGGAGAGAGTGATTAAAACAAGGCCAGCCATTCTTGATGATATCCCAAATGTCATATCATATCCATCATGCATTTACACCAGCGAATTCTTTGGCCAGTACCATCTTCACAGGAGGCTGCATATGTAGAGGACAGTAATTAATTAAAAAATTGGATTCATCATAAACTACTACATAGTACTCGGGGCAAAGAGCAAAACATTGAAGAACTTCCTCATAAAAGTTTTGGTTATCAACTTGAATAACAGAGTTTTCATTGATGAATTGCAAAAGTAGAGGTGATATTTGAGAGACCTCTCAACTTCCACCAAGACTCGGTTATTCACATGACCAGACAACCTTCCTACTAAGGTCTACCCCATCAATTCTACTTGTACTAACCAATTGGATCTAACTACTCTTAACTAACTCTTCTTAATGTTAACTAACTCATATACTAAGTGGGTCTTACCAGATGGGTACTACATAGGCACGATAGTGCCTATTAATCCACCTGTTTCTGGGTAAGTACTTTACCCTTCTATTAAAAGATCTTGGATTCAAGTCTTTGGAACAAGAAAATGGCTTTACACGTTATGATTTATAAATATATGGAAAGGGTATTTTAAAAAAAGAAAAATTATGCACCAAACCCTTCTCAATCCCCTTTATTAAGAACAAAATTGAAACTCCCAGCAAGCCAATCTATTCTTAACTGATATATGCCTTATTTGCCTAACTTCTTTCCATCTTCTGACATCTATACTGTAGTTGCAAAGAGTACATAAACCAAGTGATTTGGTTATCTTAAATAAATACGAAATTAAAAAAAAAAAAAAAACCTCTCAGAAGTAACTTTCCACAAATTTCGACACATCAAAAGTATAAAGTTTGACGTATGACGTAAAATCCTTAAAACCATTGCTAAGAATGTAAAAATGATCAGTTATATATTAAAATGTCACCATTGCCAACTCCTCTTCATGCTTTGGAATAAAAGCAGTATCAACTTTGCCATTTTTGAAATCCTGTAACACATTCAGAGATTATGTATTATTCATCTAACCAATTGCCACCAGCAAACATTTCCAAAGGCTACGTGATAAAGAAATACATAAAGTGCACGCACCTCTATGTCAAGGATAAGTTTATGGTAATCAATTGTAGTAGGAACCCCTGCAATAAGAATGAAATTGTTGATTAAATCACAGTAAATGGAGGGTTTATAACAATTTTTCTCTTCGCAAAAATAGAGTCAATAAGATGTGCAACAGAAAGAGGCTTTTGACTATCTTTCAATCTCTCCTTGCTTCAGGTGTGCAATTGGCTTGCACCAAATATTGGTAAGCAATTGAATAAATCACAATGCATGTGCTTTTACCTGTGATAATTGTGTCATCAAGTGCCCTTTTCATACGTTCAATTGCCTTTTCTCTTGTTGGAGCCCAAACAATAAGCTACAGTTCACAAATAAAAAAATATGAAAAGTAGTTTCAAATAAAATGAACATATCAATCAGATAGCTGGGCATATTAAGTCCAACTCCTCATCATTGAAGCCCATCAATCAGCAAACAAGGAATGTCATAATATCAAAAAGCTTGCATTTAGAAATATAAAGATCATGCAACTCTGAAATATGAATACTTTGCTCCATGTTGAAGAAACAAAGAGTATGACGTGTGATAAATTTGATGATCATTCTACCTCTTATCCATTTGAATATCTAGCTTTCAAATAAATCACACTAAGGCACAACTTTCCAGGAAGGATGATATCAGTTATACATAAAAGGGACGTGGTGGCACACCTTTCCAAGAAGGGAGTCATAGCTTGGAGGAACCACATAATCAGGATAAACATGGCTGTCCATTCTAACAAATGGACCACCAGATGGCAAGTATGCTGTTATTCTACCTGTTGTTGGAACAGCAAAAATTCCTCAGTTTTGTTACAAGTTTTAATCAAAAACATAAAAAAAATGATAAAAATGCAACTGATAACATTCAATAGTGATCAGGCATGATTTCGATTTCAAATGAAAGAAATTAATTGATCTGAAAACACGTCGTGTGCATGTAGCTGTTGCGATGTATGCGAATAATACATATGAAATGAGGAAGCTGGTATTAAAATCTTATATCTTTGTTCACATGTCTACACTGTTAAACCAAGATACCTGGCCCTGGTCTAAAACCCTTGAAAGCATCCTCTGCATTGATACGGCATTCAATAGAATGTCCTCTGAGCACAATATCCTCCTGTAGGGCAAAACTACAATAAGAACAAGACTTTTATGAATCACAAGAAAAAATATCTCCTTCATACCTGTTTGTATCGAAGTTTTTCCCCCATAGCTACACGAATTTGCTCTTCTATCAAATCAACAGAAGAAATCATTTCTGTCACCGGATGCTCAACCTAATTCCAGTCACCAAAAAAGATACCAAGAATCTATCAGAAGTGCTAAAAATTTGGAACACCCTAAATTATTTATCAGAACAAGTGTATTAGAAATTGGCTTCAACCTGGATACGAGTGTTCATCTCCATGAAGTAAAAAGAACCTCTTTCATCCAAGAGGAACTCAACTGTTCCAACACCTATGTAACCTATAGATGCAGCTGCAGCAACTGCTGCATCACCCATTGCCTTACGCAACTCTGGGGTCAATGCAGGAGAAGGTGCTTCTTCCAACAGTTTCTGATTACGCCTCTATGAGAAGTCAAAACAGAACTGACTAAGTAGGACTTTTGGAGCAGAGATTATGACTGGTATGTACATAAATAATCAGATAGCCTATATTTGGATCTTTCTATCGCATTCTGTAATGTATTTAACATTGAAACTACTAAGCAAATCAATTCCTGTATTCTTCCTCCATTTTTCTCATATTCTTTTAAATCAATTTATTATTTTCAAGCAACACCTTATTAGATATCCAATAGCCTATCAGCAGAGCTTTGAAAATAGGAAACAATAATAACGCGTTGTTTTTGTGAATACCACCGAAAAATATAACAATTGAAAATGAAAATACAAAACTAGCCATATAGCCCCAACATTTTTTTGCTTTCATATGTTGAAAACAAGTTAACAGCCCTTTTTTATAAATTAAAAGAAAATAGAAGAAAGATTTGACAGAATACAATAGAGAAATTAGTTACGGCTCATAGTACCTGGATGCTGCAATCACGTTCTCCAAAGTGAACTACATTACCATATTTATCAGCAAGAACCTGCAAAGTCAGGAAGCAGAGGGGTGAATTAAGAAAATTTTGGGCAAATTTAATGCAGGTTCTGGAATTGGAAATCTGGATAATTTAAATACATAATATTATAGATTGAAGCATGTAACCAAATGTTTAAAAATGGTAGAAGACTCAAACTGAAAATGTTTGAATAAAAGTTAGAAGTTAAATACTTCAACCAATTAATTTGCAAATCTGGATTCTGAAGTATTTTACTGAACCAATAACAAGATTGTCTAATTTGTCAAAACCCAGTGCATAAATTTTCTTTTGCATAATGAAATTAGAATATAGACACCCAATTATTTAGACTGCGCATTATGGAACTTTTGGAGCTTGGAGTTATAGGTCATTATTGATATGAGCAAACAGAATAATATTACAGCTCAGATTTCATTTCAGAGCCTTTGCAAGGATAAGGAGAACTGGGTTTGATGCAAGAGATTGAGAATTGCTGAGCCTAATATGCAAAAGACACAAGAAATCCCAACTTGAAAATTTCCAACAGATCAACAATCTCAATAAATCTAATTCCCTCACTGTTCTTCTTCTAGAAGCTCTAGTTAAGTTACAAAGTTCCCTTAGACATAAAAGGACAACATTACCTGGAACTCAATGTGCCTTGGGTTTTGGACATACTTTTCCAAATAAACTCCATCATTACCAAATGCAGCAGCAGCTTCACTCTTAGCTTGCTGCAAACAATTTAACGATAGACTTTTCACCAAAATGGCCCATTTGCACGTGATATTATTGTAATGGCTAATGAAATATAGATTGTTAAGAGTATAAAAATAAACCAACTCGAGCAAGAACATATTTTTTGACACATATACCTGTAATAACTTTACAAATTCATCAGGTTCTTTAGCAAGGCGCATGCCACGCCCTCCACCTCCAGCTGTTGCCTAAAACAAAAATATGTGTGTCAGTTAATGTGATTAATTCTATGCACTCCATCTTCTCCAGCAGCTCTAGATGATTTTAAATTCTAACACTCCATTTCCACAACAGTTATAGATCATTGATCACAATAAAAAGAAGTGTCAAATGAGACTCCCTTGTGTATATCCTCATGTACATGCGCATATAGACTAAAAGCATCTTAAATGTGTCACTGTCATCCTGGAAAGCTGGAGGTCTATTCAAATGGGGACAATAAAGCAGAAGGTTAGAAATCCAGAATAATAAGCTCATATACCTTGATCATTACAGGGAAACCAATCTCATTTGCCAGCCTGATAGCTTCCTCTGTGGTCTGTAACAATACTTCTTTTCATTAAATTCATGCATGGAATCAGAATTCGCCTCCAACTTCAACATAGAAGGCATCTGAAACTTTTACCAAATCAAAGTATGATACCTGTAACAATCCATCACTTCCCGGAACCGTAGGAACACCTGCTTTCTTCATTGTATCTCTGGCAGTTGATTTGTCACCCATAACCCGAATACTGTCGGGCTGAAAGTCTCAAACAAAATATTTCAGTTCAACCAAAATAACAGTAGAAAGAGAGAAATATCCTACACACTCCATAATCCACACCACAAGTACTCACATTTGGCCCAATAAAATTGATTCCATGCTCTCTGCACATCTCAACAAACACTGCATTTTCAGCAAGGAAACCATACCCAGGATGCAACATTGTGCATCTTCGGCTAATAGCAGCAGATAGAACATTTGGAATCAATAAGTACCTGCACAAATACATGGACACTACATCATAGAGGCACCACTATTTAGTGCAAACTCGATTTCTCGAAATAATATATAATCAATACAAATATACAGAAATCAAATGTGAAAACCATGAATTACAATTCAGTTTCCTACTATTCATCATTATCCATATTACATAGAGGTAAGAAAAACATGATATAATGTATATTTTCGCCCAAACTACAAGTATAAAGGATCTATTAGATTCTAATTTAATTTAATTTCAGCTCGCTCAACTACTTGAACTTGAGACCTTACTAATTGGTCTCAAAACACTTGTGCTCTACTTAAGATCAGAATCTACTTTTAAATCAATAGAAATGACTCGAACTTGAGACCTTACTAATCAGTGTCAAACAACTAGCGCTAACCGAAGATTATAATCTACTTTCAAATCAACAGAAATGCAGCAAAATCAAAGTTCAAACAATAAAATTATTTGAAAAAAAGTAAAAACTAAAAGTTCTTTCGGCACAAGTTTCTTCCATTAGGGAGAATCAAATCAAGCATGAAACAAGTTGGAGGAGTGAGAGATGAAACTCACGATTGACTGCTAGGCGCTTCACCGATGCAAACAGCATCATCAGCGAGCTTGACATGAAGCGCGTCCTTATCAATGGTCGAGTACACAGCCACGCACGGAATTCCCATCTCATGAGCGGTTCTGATGACTCGCACCGCGATCTCGCCTCTGTTCGCCACCAGGATCTTCTCCGCCTGACACGTGGCACCGAGAGCACCACCAGCACCACCATCACGTGCCGCCCTGGTCTTCGTCACGTGACTGCACCTTTGCCTCGGAAAACTCACCTTCTTGCTCCCCGCTGAGAAGCTGCATTGGGAGCTCTTGATGCTGTTCTCCACCGCGTACAGACCCTGCGTTACGTGGATTCAAATATCAAAAACCGTTTCGCGGTTAGTTACATCGGAAACTGAAATCAGTTAGGCGTAACGGTAACGGTAACTGTAATTGTAACGGATGAGTTACCGGGGAATGAGAAGGCAGATGAGGAGAGGTAACGGAGTTGAGCGCAGCCATTATTCTACTCTCCATTATGTGTGTTTTGTATCCTAATTGTAACTGAATCTGTCTATGATTTGCTTTTTGAAGGGTTAGCGAATGCCGAATGGCGATTGTCGATGAAAACGATGATGTTTCTTCTGTTTGATTGAAAGCTCCGCCTATGTGGTTGAGTTATTGGTGCTTGGATTTGGACTTTTGCTGCACTCACTCACTCTTTTGTGTTTCTCCCTATACCCTTTTAGATTTCATCGTAACCGTTCATCGTCTTTTATGTTCAGGAGAATCGACGGACCACATGTATCCAAAAATGGCTGCTCCTGATATTGTAGGGACCTGATTCGGTAATATTATCCACACTCTGTTGTCATGTTATTATGTTACATACAAATTATAGTATATAAATTTGATCCGCCAATTTCGAAGGGAAGAAGATTTTTAAACTAAGAGAAAGTGAAAATTTAATTATCATTGGTTTTATAATTTACTAATGTGTGTTAATGAACATTAACATACCTGTTAATCCACTCTTTTATTAGCTAAATACATATACAACTAAATGATGCTCCAATTCACAATAGCTCAGTTCTTTTCATGCAAGATTGGAGGAATATCGGTAAGAAAAAAAAAACAATTAGGAAGGTGATATAGAGAATCAGAAGGGAAGGGTGTGCAACTAGGGGTGCATATGGCCCGATTCGGCCTAAAGATCTAACCCAGTTCCGAACATTTTAGGGACTAATTTAGTGTGATTTATTGGGTCTAGAGTCAGATATTGGTCTCAAAAATAGACTCGGTCATTATTTCGGATCAAGCCCAAGCCATAGCTCGAGTCACTCGAACTCAGCCCGGTGGTCCGGTTATCATACACAATTAATATTTTGTGTTATTAATGATGGATGATAGTTATTCTTATATAGAATTTAAATATTGTAAACCTTAATATTTGTGTTATTAGTTATTATAAGATTATAAGTTAATGTTTTATATTTAAAATGTATAAGACTTTAGACTAATGCATAATATTATGTTATTTGTATTGATTTAAATATTTGGTATTATTAGACAATATTAGTATTGATTATGGTTATGCTTTAATTTTAGAGAAGGATTGGTTCTTGTTATATTTTTTAAATGAATTTTACTATGTGAATTGTGAAATAATGGTTGGAGATTAGGTGATTTTTACATGCTAAAAATCCGGTTTTTATCTAATTTTCACCCGGCCCAAAAGTACGTAAGTTTTATCGGGTCTAGAATCGGATTAGGGTCTAAAAATTAGATCCGGTCTATATTTTCGGGTCGGGTCTGAATTAAGCTAAACCCGGTGTGGCCCAGTCTATGTACTTGTAAGGGTGTAACAGTGTAATTTGACCGAAAGAAAAAAGGCATTACTATTGATTTTAAAGTAAAATTCTAAATGAATTTCATTTTTTAGTGGTCAGTGGTCATATTTTTTATGTTAGGGTTGAGAATGGTGTTTTTTAGGATTATGGATTGTTGGAGTGTTACTCTCAATGTGACATCGATTAATTCAGAGTATAGAAATTGGATTCTTTAATTTTTTGAGTACAAAAATCAAATTCTCTGATTTGTGAGAGATACATAAATTGAACCCTTCCATTTTATCTACTTCAAAAAAAATATTTAAAATACAGCAATTGGATTCAATAATTTATATACCTTTCACATTTTTTAAAAACACTCAAAATTACCATATTAAAGAATATCACCCATCTCACATCCACCCAAAAAAAATTAGCCATAAGTGGTCACTTTAATACTATTTTTTCATAATTACCATGTTGGTCCAAACTTGCACAGTAGAACAAATCAGTCCCCAAGCAAAAGGCATCACTATTGATCAAATCAGTCCCCAAGCAAAAGGCATCACTATTGATTTGTCTCAGGAAGTCATGATGTGTAAGTTTAGAGATCAACTACTTAGTTAAGGAAAATTGTAGACTAAAATTGACCACTCAAAGAAAGATTTGGAGTCTCAGTCTTGATTTTAAGGTTCGTTCTTGTGTTTGTCCTCATCAACAGTGACTGAATCAGAGTAACAGTGGATGGAGAAAAAGACATGATGTCTCAAGTCAAGCACATAACTTATTTTCCAGGAATAAACCAAACGCTCAGTCCATGTGTATATCAATAATTTTAACTTAGTAGCTCACCTTACTTTTTGAAAAGTAAAAACGAAAACATGATCACTTGTGGTTAACTATTGCACAGCCAATACAGCTCCATTAGCTCCATCAATTCCTAAACTCGGTTCCAAGTACCCATTTCAGCTTACAACAAAATGAAGTTTCTCTACCTCTTGGCTATCAAGCTATGGTGTCCAAATGATAGAGAATCTTAGGCAAAATAGTTGCCTAATGTTGTTCTATTAGAAAAATAAAGTCAGAATGTCCTCTAAAGACAGCAAACCTATAAATTTAATTTATACAATCAAAACTATGGAGTAATATTAAACATTTAAACCCTTTCTTTCTACAATACAATTGATTAAACATTTCTAACTGTGCCCAGAACAATTATGTTCAATATTACAACAACAACAACATATCTGTGCCTTCATACACAGCAAACTTTCCAGGGTGAATACGGTACCAGTTTTAACACCTTGGTTTAAGTTGTAGCATTAGCAGCAGTTAGTTCTCCACCTTAGTTTGGCTCTTCAAATTTGCATGCACACAGCAGCGCCAAAATTACTCCTCTGAACTGCAAAAGATCACTTTTAAGTCCTGATGCAGGACACAAAAGTCCGCAACGGCATAATAACCGCCATTGGGACAATAAGTTATGTCTCCTAGAAAATACCTAAGTTACCATGGAAGAATGGTTAACATTACTTGACTACATTCAAGTATTCCCACCATCAGAGCTGCTACAAGCTTGATTTGGAAGGCTAGCATTGCAAAATCTCCATCCAAGCTCATCTGTTGTACTTCTTGGGGAGAAAGAATCTTGATACAGCGTACACAATTAACAAACTCCCTGAAATATCATGTTACATACAATTAATCTATTAAAAGAGAACAATTCGGGATGTTGGAATTACAGTATAAAGTTAAACATGTGTGCAGCTGTCATTGTGTCACTGGCATTCAGGAATAACTCGAAAATACAAAATGCACTTTAACCCTTTCTTTAAAAAAATAACTTGCACTTTGTCCTAATTTTCATGTTGTTGACATCTTGAAAAAAATAAAAAATCAGGTAGTAGAGTTATTTGTTAGCAAGCATATCCCTCTGAATTATCATATGCATCATACATTGGATATTTTCACACAGAGGGAGATGCATCTATCCTAAAAAAACACCTTCCAGTTCATAGACTAACATGACCAACAAAATGGTTATTGACATTTTCTAGCCAGCTAGGAACATGCTCAAAGATAGGCAAAGATAAAGAAATTATAGACTTACTCCAAGGGTCGTCTCCCACTAGTAGAACATCATTTTCATGATCTACATAGACAAGTTTCCAGCCTATCCTGTGTCGATCCTCCAGCTGGCCCTCTATGCCAAATCTGCGAGCTAGATCATGTTTAAGCTCCTATAATCTGAATACCGAGTGATGTCTATGGACCTTCCGACGCTCCTCGTTTATAAACCTACAAGGATATAATTTACATAGAGCTCATTTAGAGTAGAATAATTAATTATACAGGCACATGAAGAAGCACATGTCCACCATCGAGGACTAGACAGACCAAAATGGCAACATAGTAAATATATACCTGGTATATGTCCTCATACGCTGAAACTGTGGTGCTGGCAATGGCGGTGGTGGTGGTGGTGGTGGTGGAGCCATCCACCCCTATTCAAGAAGCTACTATCATCTATGTTGATCAATAGAATTAAAGGTCATATCAGGGACTCCAAATGTTTGTGAGACATTGAAGATGAAAGTTCCTGCTGAGCATCTCTGTTATTTCGTAGTTCCAGCATACCTCCTGACGAGAAATTATTCGACATATCCTTCCCATCCCACTGTGCTTTGGGTAAAGAGATCTGGATTCAATGGCATTCCCATTTGGTATCAACATTATTGCCATATGGAACATTACTCCTAGTATTGCCTGAACTTCCCCATCCTGACTGTTGTCTCTAAACAACATAGACTGTGGATTGTAAGACATCGGGTTGTTATTCTGATGCATGTGAGCATCACCTGAGATAGGCAAACTGAAGTTGTCGAAGATGATGTATCCAAATAATCTGTTTGAGCAGCAGCACCATTCAAGTATGTCTGATGAACCAAACTCCCTTGATTCTGATTTTTGGAGATGTTTAAAGAAGGCTTGACTTCAGACTTGGGCTGTAAATCTTTTACCATGTTTGCACCTGATGACATGGTTTCTAAAGCACCTGAACTCAATAATGTGCAGTAGATTGAGCCATGTCATCAGCAGTTATTGAGCTTCTATGTAACTGGGAATTTATCAATAATGGAACTGCACTGGCAGAGTTATTTGTAGAAGGTGAGGTGGAGCAAGATGGAACATCATCAGTAATTACAGATTGTCCAGCTACAGCTGCTCCATTCAGTATGCCACTGCCAGCAGCAGAGAGCTGGTTTGGTGAAGGGGTAGGGGGAAGTGCCATTTGACCAGACATCTCAGGCAGCAAGCCAGATTGTTGCTGAGGCTTTGGCTGCTGAGGCAAATGAGAGATATGTATATTGCTCCGACCAGCCTTTGTCATTTGATTTGTGATCGCATTACTCTCTGGAGTGAATTTGAAGTAACGGAGGAATTTCAAGCACTTGACCAGGAGGGACTAACCTAGAGAACTCTGTGCTGCATCTACAGTTGCCTCTGCTGATCTTGGATTTGAGCAAGTTGAGAAGGCTGCTGCAGCGCAGATTGTTGTACTAAGAGTGTTTGCTGTTGCTGTTTGAAGCTTTTGTAACAATTGAAGCTGAATCTGATTATCAGACATCTGTAACTGTTGAACATGGTCAGGTATAGTAGATGGGACATAGTTTGTTGCTGATTCTGACCCATAATTGTCTGTTGCTGTTGCTGCTGCTGTGGAGGGTTCTGAGGGACACTTCGATTGAATTGGTGGTTTGAATGGATGATTGTTGCTGTTGAAGAATATTGTTTGTTGGACAAGATTCTGGGGATGCAAGATCTGGGCCTGAACTTGACTCTGTGGAAGAGTTTGACTTCCTAAGTTCTGCCTAGATTGTTGAGAGATATCACCCAACTGTTGCTGCGGCTGCATCACTGTTCCCAAGTTGACAGATGCTGACGGTAGCTTCTGAAGATGATCAAGTTGTTGTGCAGTCTGAAGTAGCCTCTGAGTGTTGAAGGCTACATTGTTAGGCTGAGAATTGTGAAGAAGAAAACCCCAGCTGACGGGAAAATCTGCACCAGGAAGATTTGCAAACAGATCCAGGCAATGATGGTACATAATAGGCTGCATTGAGTTAGCAAGACTAGGATTTTGCTGCATGTCATCCATTGAACTAGCTCATGCAGGTAGGCCTTGAGATCCTTCATGCACATATCATCACCAAGCCAAGGCATTGTCGCTTGAAAAGATTATCGAAATCAGATGG